>NC_057725.1:69071939-69079878 GCF_004010195.1 Chiloscyllium plagiosum | reverse complement strand
GGGACTTTGATATGATGCAGAGCTGGGCTGAGGAGTGGCAGATGGGGTTCAACCCTGCCAAGTGTGAGGTTGTCCATTTTGGTAGAACAAATAAGAATGCGGAATACAGGGTTAATGGTAGGGTTCTTAGTCAGGTGGAGGAACAGAGGGATCTTGGGGTCTATGTACATAGATCTTTGAAGGTTGCCACTCAGGTGGATAGAGTTTGTAAGAAGGCCTATGGAGTATTATCATTCATTAGCAGAGGGATTGAATTCAAGAGTCGTGAAGTGATGTTGCAGCTGTACAGGACTTTGGTTAGGCCACAGTTGGAGTACTGTGTGCAGTTCTGGTCGCCTCACTTTAGGAAAGATGTGGAAGCTTTGGAGAGGGTGCAGAGAAGATTTACCAGGATGGTGGCTGGAATGGAGAGGGAGTCGTACGAGGATAGGTTGAGAGTTCTCGGTCTTTTCTCGTTGGAACGGCGAAGGATGAGGGGTGACTTGATAGAGGTTTATAAGATGATCAGAGGAATAGATAGAGTAGACAGTCAGAGACTTTTTTCCCCGGGCACAACAGAGTGTTACAAGGGGACATAAATTTAAGGTGAAGGGTGGAAGGTATAGGGGGGATGTCAGGGGTAGGTTCTTTACCCAGACAGTGGTGGGGGCATGGAATGCGCTGCCCGAGGGAGTGGCAGAGTCAGAATCATTGGTGACCTTTAAGCGGCAATTGGATAGGTACATGGATGGGTGCTTAAGCTAGGACAAATGTTCGGCACAACATGGTGGGCCGAAGGGCATGTCCTGTGCTGTATTGTTCTATGTTCTATGTATCTGGACAGATACATGTATGGGCAGGGAGCAGAGGCATACAGATCCTTAGAAAATAGGCGACAGGTTTAGTTCGAGGATCTGGATCGGTGCAGGCTTGGAGAGCCGAAAGGCCTGTTCCTGTGCTGTAATGTTCTTTGTTCTTTGTTTGGAGTTATGTTTACAGTCGGTGTATTGACTCCACTGGAGGCTATGGGCTAATTCTAGAGCATGATGCTACTCCTGTTTCTGGGTGTGAGTGGATATTTTGGCTTACTTCTTCAGAAAATCCCATTTTTGGAATCCTTCCCCGTGGTCACTGTCAGAACGTGCATTCCTTACCTCATCTCTGTTGCTTTGAAGGCTTTGTTTGATTCCAGTTTCACCTAACAATCCTCAGTTCCAGCTCTCTTTCACGGAAACTTACCCTCTTCCTGTGAAAGAGTTTCACATTTCAGTGTCGGTTTTTCCCTGAGGGGAAAAGGGGCCCATGCTCAAACTACAGGACCTCTTTTTTTTTTCCCACAGAACTATTATGGCGCAAGAGGAGGCCATTCAGCCCATCCTTCCTGCACTGGTTCTTCAAACGAACGTCATCACCTCGTGCCAATCTCCTGGCTTTTTTCCACTCCCTTACGCACTATTTTCATCCAATACCCTGTTGAAATGACTCAGTTAAACCTGCCTCCACCACATCTTCAGCTCGTGTATTGAAGACCCTAACTCCTTACTGAATGAAAAATCCTCTTTCACGTCGCTCTTGCTTTTTTTTGCACATCATTTTAAATTTATGGGAGAAAGGGAGGACTGCAAATGTTGGAGATCAGAGTTGAGAGTATGGCGCTGGAAAAGCACAGCCGGCCAGGCAGCATCCAAGGAGAATCAACATTTCAGACATAAGCTCTTCATCAGGAATGTGGTGGGGACCCAAGGGGGCTGAGAGATAAATAGGAGGGGGGCGGGGGGAGGTGGGCTGGAGGGATGGTAGCTGGGAATGTGGTAGGTAGATGAAGGTGGGGGTTTGATGGTGATAGGTAGGAGCAGAGGGTGGAGTGGATAGGTGGGAAGGAAGATGGGCAGTTCAAGAGGGTGGTGCCGAGTTGGAAGGTTGGATCTGGGATAAGATGGGGGGAGGGGAGATGAGGAAACTGGTGAAAACCACATTGATCCCATGCATTTGGAGGGTCCCTAGGTGGAAGGGGAGGCATTCTTCCTCCAGGTGTTGGGTGGCTAGGATTTGGCAGTGGATAAGGCCCAGGTTGAGTGGGAGGGAGAGTTGAAGTGTTTGGCCACAGGGCAGTGGGGTTGATTGGTGCGTGTGTCCCAGAGAGGTCCTCTGAAATGCACCACAAGTTGGCGTTCTGTCTCCCCAATGTAAAGGACATCACATTTAGAGCAATGGGCACAGTAGACGACGTGTGTGGAGGTGCAGCAAAATCTCTGCCAGATGTGGAAGGATCCTTTGGATGGAGGTGAGGGGGGAGGTGTGGGTGCAGGGTTTACACCTCTTGCGGTGGCAGGGGAAGGTGCAGGGAGCAGAGGGTAGGTGGTGGGGGGCACGAGGGAGTCACGGAGGAAATAATCTCTGCAGAACACTGATAGGGGTGGGGAGGGAAATATATCCCTGGTGGTAGGATCTGTTTGTAGGTGGTGGAAATGGCAGAGGATAATGTGTTGTATCCGGAGCTTAGTGGGCGAAAGGTGAGGACCAGGGCGGGGGGGGTTCTGTCCTGTCCTTGTTGCATCTGGAGGGGTGGGGTTCAACGACAGAGGTGCGGGAAATGGAAGAGAGGCACTAGAGGGCATTGTTGATCACGTGGGTGGGGAGATTGCAGTCCTTGAGGCCATCTCTAATGTTCTGGAGTGGAATTAGTCCTCCTGGGAGCAGATATGGCAGAGGTGGATGAATTAGGAATAAGGGATTGTGTTTTTACAGAAGGTGGGGTGGGTGGAGGTGTAGTCCAGGTAGTTGTTGGTGAGTTTGAACTAGATGTCCGTTTTGGTGTAGGTGGACGAATTGGGAGCAAGGGACATCTACTTCAAAGCCACCGACTCCCCACCCCTATCTGCGTTCCGCCGAGACCGTTCCCTCTGCGTCTCCCTTGTCAGGTCCATGTCCACACCAACCCACCCTCCACTCCCGGCACCTTCCACCCCCCAACCCTCACCCCTCCGTCCAAGACCCCACAGGATCCTTCCACATTCGGCAGAGATTTTTCTGCACATCCAAACACCTCATCTACTGTGTCCGTTGCTCTCGAAGTGGTCTCCTCTACACTGGGGAGACAGGACACCAACTTGCGGAACGTTTCAGAGAACATCTCTGGGACACATGCACCAAACAACTCCAGTGCCCTGTGGCCGAACACTTCCACTCCTCCTCCCACTCCGCCAAGGCCATGCAAGTCCTCTATCACCAAATCCGAGCCAGTCGACACCTGGAGGAAGAACACCTCATCTTCCACCTTGGACCCCTCCAACCACACGGGATCAATGTTGATTTCACCAGTTTACTCATCTCCCCTCTCCCCCCAGCCTACCCCAGATCCAACCCGCTAACTCAGCACCGCCCTCTTGAACTGTCTGACCTGTCCATCTTCCTTCCCATCTATCCGCTGCACTCTCCCGTCTGACTTCCTCCACTCTGACCTATCACCATCACGCCCCACTTTCATTGCATTCCCAGTTACCATCCCCCCCCAGCCCCACCACCCTCCCGTTTATCTCCTAGTTCCCTCGGGCCCGCACCACATTCCTGATGAAGGGCTTTTGCCCGAAACGTCGATTCTCCTGCTCCTCAGATGCTGCCTGACCAGCTGTGCTTTTCCAGCACCATACTCTTTGATGTTAAATTTACACATACTTGTTCCTTTTACAAATGGGAACAGTTTCTCCCTATCTACTCTTATGTTGATCTAATGATTTGATTTACGAATCAAAGCCCCAGTTACTGGGCTGGGTTGGTCGATCTGGACTGTGACTAACCCGACCCTACGTAAGTCAGAGACGCTGCATTAAGAAATGGGAAGCATCAATGAAGGGGCAGAGGTGGCTGTACATCTGACCCACATTGTCCCTATCTAGGACCTATTCACATGTTACCAGATCGACGGCCCACTGTCAGTTTAAGAAGACCAGTTTACTCAGAAGATGCCAATCTATGGTCATCCATAGCTGATGGAGGAGGGATGTGGGGGAGGGGAATGTTTGAGACAGCATGAGGAGGAGTGGACTGAGTGGATCCAGCAACCCCCCCCCCCCCCGCCTCGCTTTCTCCTCCTGTTACCTTGGACAAGGAGCTCAGCCACAGACTGGTCTCCATTGGTTTTGGCAGTGTAGTGACCAGCATCCTCTTTGGTAGCCTCATTGATGAACAGAACGTGCTTTTTGCCGTCTTTTTTGAAGCGGTACTTGAACGTCTCCTCTCGTCTCAGCTCCTGGCCGTTGCGTTCCCTGCGTACAAAATAAACGTCATGACAACATCATGTAAGCCTCCAAACCCCTGCATGCTGCTTTTCCCCACAATACCCTACACTGCCGCCATCAATAGGTAATCAAAGGAACACAGGGAGTTGCATCACTGGAAACTGAGGAAAACTACGTCCAAGCCAATTCTCCGAGGACTTCAGGGCAACAAAAGGGGGTGTTCACAAGGGCATGGAACACAAGTCAGAGGTGCCATAGGACGGCACGCAGAGGCATCTCTAATCACCAGGAACCTGGAAGGAGACTTACTGGCAACTTCTCCAGGGTAACTAGGGAGGGGCCATGAAGATTGTCCAGCCAGAAATGCCCATACCCTCGGAAATATTGTTTAATGCCGAGGTGATGGAGTTGCCGTGTCAGTCACAGCAGTTAATTAGATCGTAGCTGATCTGCATTGTAACTCAATATCCCCACTGCTGCATCTTATTTCCTGCTCAACAGAGATCTCGGTACAGGAGATCATTTAGCAATTCAAATCCACCCGCCATTTCACCTGAACATGTTTGATGAGTGATCTAACTCCTCATCACTGAACAGTTAACAAAAACCCCTCGATATCCGATTTCCAATCAACAATGGATTTCACATCAAATGTTCCCTAATTTCAATGCTGTAAGGTGTTGACTTTTGTACTCTCTCCCCAACTGTTACCATGAATAGCTTAAACATTCCTAGTGGTATTCCACCCCTTAAACCTTGTAAATTCCAGAAGCAACAGATCATCTTATTTAATTGCTCCTAATTTAACCATTTGACTGCTGGGTTTCATTCCAATAAATCTGCACTGCTCTCCCTCACATGCCAATATCCTGCAAAGGTGTGGGGCCCACAGCAGCTCTCAGTGACTCCAAGAGTGGTCTAAGCAGGGCCATCTATAGCTGAACCATGGTGTCCAGCCCCTGGTGGAGATATTTAATACCTCTCTCAGCACAGATGAGGTTCCAGCTGACTGGAGGGTAGCTAATGTGGGTCCTTTGTCAAGAAGGGTAGCAGGGATAGGCCAGATAATTACAGACTGCTTAGGTGGATATGATTAGCAGGGAAATTATTGGAAAAAGTGCTGAGGGACAGGATTAATCAATACTTAGAAGGCAGGGAATGGTCAGGGAAAGTCAGCAAGGATTCATTAGAGGGCCATCCAATCTGACAAATTTAATTGAGGTTTTTAAAAGCTGACTAAGTATATTAGTGAGGGTAATACAGTTGCTGTGGTTTACATTGACTGCAGTAAGAAAGTACTTGGACAGCCGCTCCAAAAGGTAAGAGCTCCATGGGATCCAAGACAAGTTGGTTAACCCGATCCATAAATCGGCTTCCAAATAGGAGCCATAATGTGTCCTCTGAGGGAGATGGATCAGTGTTCATGTGTGACAAGATACTGGCCTCTGTGGAGTGATTTCATAGAACAAGTGCAGGTAAATGTGATTAGCGTGGTTTGAGATGTGTGCCAAATGGTCTGTTTCTATGCTGTATGATATCATTAGCTGTTCACTGAATCTGGCTGATTACTCATCACCAACTCTAACTCATCATGCTGCTTTTGCTTGTTCACAGAAAACCAACTCTCACACACTCAAGAAATTCACTGCCTGCCTGACATTTGAAAGCTTAATCCATTCCCTACAGAAGATAAAATCTTCATTACAATTGCTCTGCTTTTGCTACATGCTTGTCCACCCTTTGCATTTATCCAACCTAGCACTTCACAATCACCCCCAATAGTGGGGAGGCCCGAGACCCACTCCCATTACTAGGCCATTTATAATTTACATGAACGATTAGGAAAATGATAATTAAGACGATGACAGAGATCATGCTAACTGGCTAGTTTTGTGTCGTCCTCCCTCTGTTTAAGTCTGTCACACATCAGTGAAATGAGTAAATATCTAGTTGTACTGCGCTTGGCACAGCGTGATGGGTTAGTAGTAGCTGAAGCAGCAGTCTATGTCTTGCCCACATTATAGTGTGATGGCTTAATAATGTCCAATATGCGTACTCTCACTACAATGAGGTCGTTTTATAATGTTCAGTTGTAGGATGGATTTGTAACATATACTTGTTTGTTTTACAGGGTTTTCTATGTCTGGATTTAGTGTGCCACTTACCACTTGACCAGAGCCCCTTCCTCAGACACTTCGAGCTCAAACTCCACTCTCTCACCCACCATTACCACTTGATCCTCGAGGGGGTGAGTAATCAACACTGGGGCCTCTGTCAGGGTAAAGAACAGGCAGTTAGTATGGGCACACAGCCACTCATCTGTGAAGGCCCCTCCCCATCAATAACGGCATCTACCCTTTAGAGAGGGCACCTCGTCCTCACCTAGGCGTGCCTCCGAAACAGTGACAGTCCCTCTGACAGTGTGATGCCCCCTCCCCCTCATTGATGATCCCTCTGAAAGAGTGAGGGCCCCTCAGACAGAGTGACGGTTCCTCACCCTCACTGAGGGCCCCTCAGACAGAGTGATGGTTCCTCCCCTTCACTGAGGGCCCCTCAGACAGAGTGACGGTTCCTCACCCTCACTGAGGGCCCCTCAGACAGAGTGACGGTTCCTCACCCTCACTGAGGGCCCCTCAGACAGGGTGATGGTTCCTCCCCCTCACTGAGGGCCCCTCAGACAGAGTGACGGTTCCTCCCCCTCACTGAGGGCCCCTCAGACAGAGTGACGGTTCCTCCCCCTCACTGAGGGCACCTCAGACAGAGTGACCGTTCCTCCCCCTCACTGAGGGTCCCTCAGACAGAGTGACCGTTCCTCCCCCTCACTGAGGGTCCCTCAGACAGAGTGATGGTTCCTCCCCCTCACTGAGGGCCCCTCAGACAGAGTGATGCCTCCTCCCCCTTAGTACAGGGATCTTCCCTTTAGTGAAAGCTACACCCTCAGGGTAAAGGTCAGCACAGGGGCAAGGGTGGGACCATGAAGAGGGTTTCTGATGGGGGGTCAGGTTGAGGGTCGTGGGTAGAGTTATGGAGGCTCTGGTTTTGTTTGGAGTCAGGAGTGAGGTCTATGCTGGGGTCAGGTTTGGGTCAGGTTGAGGGTCAAGATGAGGTCAGGCTTGGGGGCGAGGGCCTGGGGTGATTTGGGGTTGGTTGGGGTGATCTGGGCTGGTGGGGGGGTTGGGTAGTAGGGGGGGTGTTGGGGAAGGTGCAGTCAGGGAGTCAGGGACTCTGACAGTACCTCTGACGAAGAGCTCTGTGGTGGTCTTCTCATCTCCCAGCACACACTGGTAAGCTGCATCGTCAGCCAGTGAGCAGTGGTTAATCGTCAGCATCCGTTTGTTCCCAATGTTCTCAAAGATAAACCTGACGGCACAAATTAAACCGGTCAACAACCCTGTGCCCCAGTGCATCCCCACACGCAAAATGTCCCACCGCCCTCAAATAATCCCACATACAAATACCCCACCACCCTCAATAATACCAGCTACAAATCCTGACGGCACAAATTAAACCGGTCAACAACCCTGTGCCCCAGTGCATCCCCACACGCAAAATGTCCCACCGCCCTCAAATAATCCCACATACAAATACCCCACCACCCTCAATAATACCAGCTACAAATACCCCACCACCCTCAATAATACCAGCTACAAATACCCCACCTCCCTCAATAACACCAGCTACAAATACCCCACCATCCTCAAATAACCCCACCTATAAAAAAC
>NC_057725.1:69064231-69071162 GCF_004010195.1 Chiloscyllium plagiosum | reverse complement strand
GTGTGTGTCCGGGTTTCCCGCCCCTCGCTCAGCCCTGGTTCGCTCTGTGAGCAGTGACAGGCGCTGACGTGTGTGAGCCTGGCTTTAAATGTTCGCGACTCGATGCTGAAGATAACTCGGGGCCAGCGGGAGCCGCAGCGAGTTTGAGGAATTGGAGCGGGATGCCTGAAGTTGGGAGAAAGCCAGGTGAGGGCCTGTGGGAGGGAGAGGGAGGTCAAGTGTCCGGGGTGGGGGGGGGGGAACTGGGCTTTCACACTGATCGTGGTGTCGAGGTTTGGCTGGGAGTCCAAAGTCTGGCTCCAAACCATCATGGGGAATGTTCAGATCCCTCCCTACCATCGCCACCTCTCACCCTCCCCGCACCACAAAGCAGCCCTCCTCTGACAAGCCCCATCCTGCCGTCCAATCTGGAGAGCCCCAGATCCAGAAAACCAGCCAGCCCTGAGCTCAGTCAAGGCTGCTATAACCCCAGGCCAACTTTTCAGCAATAATACTGAGGATTCGTGCTCCCAGAACCTGCTGCCCACCCCCCCCCACCCACACCCCAGTTAAGCAGCACGTACCCAACAATGTGCAACATTGCACAGGTATGGTCTGATAAATCCAACCCGGCCAATCACTGCCACACCATCTGTAAAGTGATGGAAGGGGTGTCAAACAACAGTGATGCCCACCTTGGGTTCCTCCAGGGCCACGTTCAGCTCCAGATCTCATGATCTGCCTTGGTTCAGACATGGACAAAAAGAACTGAGCTGAAGTGAGCGATAGCCCTTGACATCAAGTCTGCACTTGACCAAGTGTGGCATCAAGGAACAGGGCAAAACTGGAATCAGTGGGTATCAGGGGGCACGCTCACCGCTGGTTGGAGTCATACCTGACACATAGGAGGATGGTCGTGGTTGTTGGAGATCGGTCATCTCAGCTCCAGGACATCTCCGCAGGATTTCCTCAGGGTAGTGTCCTAGGCCCAGCCGTCTTCAGCTGCTTTAACATTGATCTTCCTTCCAACATAAGGTCACAATTGGGGATGTCACTGAGGATTGCATCATGTTCACCACTGTTTGTGGCTCCTCAGTCCATGTTCAAATACAGCAAGAACTGGACAAAATCCAGGCTTGGGCTTACAAGTGGCGAGTAAATTCATGCCACACATTATCAATATTCAGGTGGGGGGCGGGGTTACCTCTTACCGGAAACTGAACTGGACTCTCCAGCTAAATACAGTGGCTACAAGAATAGGTTAAAGTCTAGGAATACTGCAGTGAGCAACTCATCTCCTGATTTTCAAAAGCCGCATCAATCAGGAGTGTGGTGGAATATTCCCCACTTGCCTGGATGGGTGCAGCTCCAATAACACACAAGAAGCTTGACATCATCCAGACAAAGCAGCCCACTAGATTGGCATCACATCCACAACCAGCAGCTCTCTCCATAACCGTAGCAGCAGTGTGTATCTTCAAGGTACAGAAATTGACCAAGGGTCTTTAGCCAGCACCTTCCAAACCCACGGCCACTTCCATCTAGAAGGACAAGGGCAGCAGATCCATGGGAACACCATCAACTGCAAGTTCCCTCCAAACCATTCCCCGTCCTGACTTGGAAATACAGGCAATCCCTGGCTTGTGAATGGTTTCTCTTCTTAAGTTCGATCACAAGTTGATTTTTACACGGGTCAGAACGCAAGACAAGTCCACATAAAATAGCCACTCATTGAGTGCAGAAAATGTTCATATGTTGGATTTTTAACATTGTTTGTAATCCAGGTCATTCTGTTATAACGCACATTTTGTCAACACTAATTCGCTGTAATGTGAATGACGAATTGGGGACGCTGTTCCTCAAGCAAAAACCTTTAAAAAGTGTGATTGCTGTAATGCGATTACAGCGCCAGCACTTTAACCACTGTTTCTAAAGCTCAATTGTTCGATAACACAGGGTTGCACGAGAACACAACCATTGCATTATAGAAGAACTGGCTGTGCAGACGGTTGTAAGTCGGTGGTTTGTAAATTAGAACTCCCTGTATATCATCATTCCTTTAGAGTAACTGGGTCAAAATTCTGAAATTCCGTCCTTAACAGCAATGTGGGTCGACCTACAGCATGTGGACTGCAGTGGTTCAAGAAGGAAACTCACCACCACCTTCTCAAGGGCAACCAGAGACAGGCAATAAATAGTACTGGTCCAGCCAGTGACACCCAGTCCCTGTGAATGAATAACATTAGCAGTCATTAGGATGACGACGTTTTGAACATTAATAATTCTCCTCTCCATTACACAAAGACTGAAGCTTGTCCCATGTCTTGAGAGGCTGCAGACTCCAGATCTGTAGTTTCGGCTGCTTCCTTCTACGTAGGTACAGTCTCTGGAGTCCTACAATTGAGGGCAATGGGACGAGAAGATCTGGTTAATCAGAATGTGTTTTAATCCAACCCAACTCATATCTAAAGTTCCTCTGGTGTATCTCCCAATCCAGACCTGGGACATGTCCATTCAGAACCTGTAATACCTGCCACATTGCTGCTGGAAGAGAGTGTGAGGGATGTTGGAGAGGATGCGAGTGAGTTCATGGATGGATGGGGAAGGCATTGAGTGGGAGAGGAGGAGAGTGTGCAGGAGGGAGGGTTAGGAAAGGTATTTGAGTAGGGAGGGGAGAGTACCAGGTAGGTTAACAGTGTAGATATGAGGAGGTGTATGTGCATGCTGGAGGGTGTTCTCTCTGTGTGTTTGTCAGAAACAGACAGGCTGCTGGTATGGAGAGTGTGAGGCTGAGCACCTTTCTGAAATCCTGTGTCTCTCATTGTGTGCCACCTCCCTGTTCCCCCCCTGCTCAGCTTCCTCCTTCACAAAGAAGCCGCGGAGCGCAGTGTTCAACGTGGGCAGTGATGCCACGTTCGCAGCGGAGACAGAGAAAGGGGTGGCGAAGGTGAGATGGCAGCGGCATGGTGCAGACATGGCAGCGAGTGAGCGATGGACCATCGTTTCAGAGGGCACCAGGCACACCCTCACCATCCATTCAGTGAGCAGCCTTGACAGCGGAGTCTATGCGGTCATCGCCGGAAGTTCAAAGGTCAAATTTGAGCTGAAGGTCAAGGAGCCAGGTTAGTGTGCAATATAGATAACAGCAGCAACAATGTGGGCTGTTGGGGAATAGTAATCAACAAGGGAATGAGAAAAAACGTACTCCTCCTGAGACAGATGGGACTTTGGTTTGATTTAACTTGATCTTTAGCCTGTGTCTGATGGGGTGCCAACATAGAGGGAGCTTCCATTTCAGTTTAAAACAGTGGAGGAAGCTTACTTTCAGCTTAAAAGAAAAGAGAGCACTTTACTTACAGTTTAAAAGAACAGAGGCAGTTTTAGATTAGGCAGCTACTCTCTACAGTGTGGAAACAGGCCATTTGGCCCAACAAGTCCACACTGACCCTCTGAAGAGTGATCCACCTAGACCCATTTCCCTCTGACTAATACGGGGAGAAAGTGAGGTCTGCAGATGCTGGAGATCAGAGATGGAAATGTGTTGCTGGAAAAGCGCAGCAGGTCAGGCAGCATCTAGGGAACAGGAGAATCGACGTTTCGGGCATTAGCCCTTCTTCATTCCTGTATCTAACTCCAAGCTGACCCTGTCGTGGGAGTATTTGATGGGGACAATATCAAGAGAGCTTTACTCGCAGTTGACTTTTAGTTTAAAAGAGTAGGTGGAACTTCACTTTGTAGAAATGGAGTCTGGCCTGTGAGAGGTGACTGAGGCATGATGGGTGAGTGAGCAGGGTATAGGATTTATGAGCCTGTGATACTGGGTGATGTAGTTTGGGTAAGGAAAAGGTACTTCAGTGAATGTGGAACGACTAGAGAAACTGGGAATGTACTCGTTACAGCAGGGGAGGCATGGGAGATTGAAATTTCCTGCGGGGTTTTGGCCAAGTAACTGGAATGGGGAGGTGGTGCTGTTTCTAGTACCAGAGGACATGTAAGGAGATTGTCAAAAGGTGAGGAGGATATTTTGACACAGAAGCCCATTATGATCTGGAACTCCCTGCCTGAGAAAGCTGGGAATTGTATCCTTTCCTTAAGTGGAACAATTTATCAGGAAAATATGAGGAGAGTAGGATTGGAGGGACAGCAGTCTGAAACAGCGCAGTGCGTAGTGAGGAATCAAGTCCTGGATTGTTCTGTAACAGTGTAGCAGGAGATTGAGCATTAGCTGGGGGATGCATTTGGGTATTCAGCAGCAATGTGGATTAGGAAGGACAGTCAGGAAGTTGCTTTCTGCTTTTGGGACATGTGCTCTATTCTGAGAACTGAGGAATGTCACCGGAGTTGGAGAAGAGAGCAATGTGCGCTGCAGTTATTCATAGTTCAAACAATGCCCATTAATAGCTTGTATCATGGGAGAAGGGGAGAGGGTTGTACTGATTAGGGTGGGGGAGGGTGACCAAGGTGACCAACTGTTGTGAACATTTTCCAAACAACACTTGCCTCTCCACTTGATCCAAACACCCTTCTCCCAAATATGGAAAAAAAAACCTGCCAGACAGTTAGCTCAAGAGTTTCCACTCAGGAACAGATTGAGTGTTCAGAATTGACAGATCCCCAGAAGTGAGTCATTAGAGTGGACTCTAATCAAAGGTTTCAGGGTAGTGTATAGACAGGATAACAGATACTCAGGAGTGAGTTACACACTGGAATCTAATTGAGGGTCTGGGGATGGTTTATATATCGAATAAAAGATATCCAGAAGTGACTTACAGCCTGGAATGTAGAGTGACGAATGTAATGTTCAAAGCTTTCCATATATTTTAACATTTATATCTTGCTGTGTTGTTCACCTCAACAAGGGAGGAGTTCCATATTCTCATCAGTCTCTGGTTTAAGCAGTTCCTCCTGAATTCCCTGTTGGATTTATTTGTTGTTATTTCGTATTTATTCTTGTTTATTATTTCTGGTTTGACCTCTTCGTATTCTCTCTGTGCACTGCCTTGGTTAAATTGGGAATCCTTTCATCTGCTAAGCCCTCAGGCTTGATGACATAACGGAATGTTTCACTTAACCCTTTTTCCTTTTCTGAGGAAGACTGGTGGCTGAACCCCAGACCCGCGTTTACAGATTACACTTTGCTTGAAATCAACCCACAGCAGAAGTTTTTACGATGAAATCAAAGATCAGGTTTATTAAACAAAGTGAGGGAATTGCTTCACTACGCCATCCTCACACAAAAGCACTCAGGAAATTCAGGAAGATGGGAACCAGAGCAGTTGCAAATTACACGTAGGAATTACAAACAATTAAGACTAAGTCCATGAGAGGTCCGCTTTCCCTGAGGTCAGTGTAATGGTTTCCTTGGTGATTGGGCTCAGTTATTTTACCTTCACACAAGCAAAGTGTGTGCTTCTTTCCATACTGCCATTTGGAGACAGAGGTGAAGTGTTTGAGGCAACCTGTTGACTCATTACGTCTTGCTTTCTCTCTGAAGGTTAAACAACAATGGACTTTTAGAAACCAAGAATTATACATGTCAGCAGTTATCCCAGTTCAGATTCCAGAACAGGCATTTCAGGATCTGATGACCCACCACGGATAGTTGGGGCTGAAAGGGGTGAAGTTTAACATGGATAAGTATGAGATTATCCATTTTGTTTGGTAGAGCAGAAAGGCAATTAATTATTTCAATGGAGAGAAATAATTTGGAGTGTTTTTGTGCAGAGGGATCTGTTGGTACCTTTCCTTGCTAGTAACATTGGAGGCAGCTCAGAGAACGTTCTCTACATTGATCCCAGAGATGAGGGAAAACTCAACACATCTGGCAACATCTGGGAAGAGAAATCACCAGCAACCTATCACATCCAGTGATGCCTCTTCAGTCTGGAACCGACTGTCTGAGAGTGTGGTGGAAGGCAGGTTCACTCAAGATTGCCAAGAGGGTGTTGGACCAATGTGAGTAGAGGCAGGGAGAAGGTGGGAAAATGGCCTTCAGTCACAACGCTCATTGAGAAAGCTAGTGCGGACACAATGGACCAAATGAACACTCTCTGCACGGTAACAATTCTCATTATGCAGAGACCAATTCAGGGGGAATGTGCACTCCATGCTGTCTTGTTCAACATGTTTTCACTTATGCTAGAAAGTAACAGAGTGGATTCAATTTGAAATGAAACATTGCTGTTTTACAGTTTTGTTAACCTGCTTTGCTACTTTGAATGGTGGGTATGTGTGTAACCCTAACACCCCTCGATACCTCTCTCTCATTCAGAGACCGACATCATAGAATCCAAACAGTGTGGAGACAGGCCATTCGACCTAACAAGTCCACACCGACCCTCTGAAGAGTATCCCACCCAGACCCATTCCCCTACTACTTTACATTAACCCTGACCAACACACCTAACCGACACATCCCTGAACAGTGACCAATTCACCTGACCCGCACATCTTTGGACTGTGGGAGGGAACCGGAGCATCCGGAGGAAACCCACGCAGACACGGAGAGAATGTGCAAACTCCACACAGACAGTTCCCCCGAGGCTGGACTCGAACCCGGGTCCCTGTTGCTGCGTGGCAGCAGTGCTAACCACTGAGCCACCGTACCGCCCTGAGGAGGGTGTGAAGCCCTGCCTACTCTGATAATTGGTGTGTGTTTTCCAGTTTGAATTACCAGTCACAGAACAGTACAGGGTGATACACTCACTGAGTTCGACCCAGACATTGGACTAACTCCCTTGGTCGATGCATATGGGAAGGAGCTGTGCTCTCAGTCAGAGACAGGCGGTAGCTGAGCTGTAACTGTTCTGTACCTTCACAGCAGATGGTGGATGTGGCCCATTACCTCCAGGTGAAGGAGAACAAAAACTGACAAGAGACACACATGCAGGTAAGAGGTGAGATGGGGTTAGATCAGGGAGGCGATTGAGGGGGGAGCTGGGTGATGATGTGG
>NC_057725.1:69062586-69064176 GCF_004010195.1 Chiloscyllium plagiosum | reverse complement strand
TGACAGAGGGGAGAGAGTTTGAGGGTGATGGGGATGAGGAAAGGGGCTAGGATTACTTGTGCTGCCACATTAGTAAATACAGGGACAGATGACAGAGCAGATGACTGTGTGGCTGAGGAGTTAGTGCAGGAGGAAAGATTTTAGATTCCTGCATTACTATGACCATACCTGCAAGTGTCACTTGAACTGGAATGGGAGATAACACCCTTACCGGGTTGGCGGGGTGGGGGGGGTGGGGGGGGGGGCTTTTGCACATGCTCTCAGTGTGGGGGCTTAAACAAATTTCCCAACGGATCAGAGAGGCCGTAGTGGTTCAGGAGGAAGAGGTACACAAGTAAATATAGAAGACCCAGGTCAGCCCGGCAAGTCGGGTGTCTACAGTCAAGCTCAAACACAAGGAAAGGGAGCTAGACAGATTTATAAGAGTGCGAGGAGTCCTGGGGGGTAAGGTGGGTGAGATAGCGATGTGTAATCATTAGTATCACAGAGGCATGGCTGAGGGTGGGGCAGAAATGGTAGCTGTGTATTCCAGGGTATCAAATCTTCAGGCGAGGTGGGGGAGAGGTGGGGCAGTGTAAAAGAGGAGAACTTGTCACAATATTGACACAAGAAGGGAATGACCTCAATCGGCAGGAATGACATCTCAAAGGCTCCTCAATTGAGGCCATATGGGTCAACATATGGGGGGGCAAATCGCTTTGAGGGTATTATAGACTCCTCAACAGTCAGGGAGAGAGAAGATGGCAGAGATGTCAGAAAATCTCAGGGGCGTGTAAAAATATGTAAAGGTAAAAATCAGTATTGTCCCTCGAGGGCTGCTCCCTCATGAGGGAGCAACGGCTGGTGATGAGTTTAACCCGAGGGTCACCATGCCTCAGGCAAGGTTGAGTAGGTGGGCCCTTCATGGTAATCTCAGCCAGGAAAGGGAAAGCAACTAACCTGACACTCATGATGCAGAGGAGGCCATTCTGTCCATCACGTCGCTGCTGGGTCTCTGATTGAGCCTAGCCTTTCTCAGTGAGGCTGACAGCTCTGTCTGTAAAACCGAGTGTGAGGGATATGGGCCTCCCAAGGAACATGAGCTGTCATTTCTCTTATTGTTTCGACAGCCTCCCCCACCGGGAATGTTTCAGCAAACAGCAAGGCAGCAGCTGGAGTCCCGGGCGGAGAGAAGGTTCCAGAATCACACAGCACAGAGCGGGATCAGGAAGGGTGTGATGGAGAGAAAGTTCCAGCTCCTTCTGGAACAGCTCTGAAGAGGGGCAGTGTCGTGGGGGCATCTTTCCAAGATGATGTTCCCTTGTTTCTGGAGAGACCCCAGTCTGGGACAGTTACTGTCGGTAAGGAGTGACCACAGGGACTGTCTTAGCTTAGGACAGTCTAACCCACACCCCTTAACCCCATAGTCACACCCCCTACTCCCATACTCACAACCTATACCCACACTCTACCCTCATCCCCACACTCTAAACCCAATATCACCATACCCCAACCTATATCCTTTACCCCCATAGCCACACCATCTACCCGTTTACTCCAAAATCCACACCCCTTACCCTCATACCTCCATACCCACACCCTATATCACTT
>NC_057725.1:69057969-69060943 GCF_004010195.1 Chiloscyllium plagiosum | reverse complement strand
CACAGCTCATTTCCAAAATCCCTTCATTCCACCCTCCCAGCCTCCCCATTCATTCCCAAATACCCTCACTTGACCCCTCACCTGTTGCCAAACACCCTTGCACCCCACTCCCCCCAATGCCCCCACCACCACCACCGCTCCCAGCCTGAAGTGCCCTAGTCCTGGTTTGTTCTTGTGGCCCTTGTGCTGTGTCTGATACGTGTGTTGTCATGTGCTGCTTAGGGTCGGACATTATCTTCACCAGCCGCGTCCAGGGCACCAACATCCTGAGGAAGCCCACCGTGCGATGGTTCAAAGGGAAATGGATGGACGTGTCCAGTAAAACCGGAGCTCACCTCCAGCTGAAGGAGACATACGATCGTAACAGCAAGGTAACAGACCTGGTCATTCCCAATAGTGAGCAGTCACTCCACCCAAGAGGGGCAAGACCAGAGCAGTCGATTTTACCCCCCAAACCCTAGTGAGAGTGAATAGTGAGTAGTCAATTCCCTGGGGAAGGCTAATAGTGAGCAGTCAATCCTCTGGTGATAGCCAATAGCAAGCATTCAATCCCCCCGGTGAGGCCAGTAGCGAGCAATTGATTCCAGTGCCCCCTCCCCGGGTGTAGCGAACATTTGATTCCCCCCTGCTCCAGGCCAATAGCAAGCAGTCAGTCGCCCAGTGAGGGCCGGTAATAAGCAGTTGTTCCTGCCTCGTTGGGACCTATAGTAGCAATCCCCTGGTGAGAACCAATAGCACACGGTCACAGGCCCCATGAATGTCAATCACAAGCAACTGATCCCCCATGAAGGCCAATGCGAGCAGTCATTCCCCCTAGTGAGGGCCAATAGTCCTGTCTGACATGTCGTCTCTCTGCTGTAGATGTGCAGCCTGTTCAACCTAATTCAGTATCTGGAGAGACAGAAGGGCTAATCCTCTCTGGGGCATCTTTCACCCAGTCTCACAAAGAAGCAGGAGCTTCCCGCAGGCTGCAATGCTTTGCAGTGTGTGTCACAGTTAGAGACTGGGCACAGGCTCACCACATCTCAAAATTGTTAACCTTCCCGACGATGTTGTATCTTCACTGAGATAACGTTTACCCTTGCTGGCAGTCTCTCTCTGGTTCACACAGGTCTACACGTTTGAGATGCATATCATACAGGCAAAAAGCAATGACGCAGGGGGTTATCGCTGTGAAGTGACTGACAAGGACCGGTTCGATTGCTGCAACTTTGAATTGACCGTTCACGGTGAGCGCCTCCACGAACAGACAGAGAGGAAGGTAGTCCTCAGAGACCGTTGGCAGGTTGGGATGTATGATGACCAGCCAATATCCCAAAATAACCACCCCTGTGTGGGATGGCCAACATCCCATTTCAGTGAAGCTCACTTGGTTCAGAAGCAAAAATACTGCAGATGCTGGCGATCTAAATTAAACTCAAAATGCTGGAGAAACTCAGCAAGTTAGGTAGCATCCATTAGGAAAGAGAAACTGTTAGTGGTTCAAGTTAATGCATGAAAATTGGAAGAACTCAGAGATGTAATCAATCTTAAAGTATAGTTTTAAAAGGTGATGTAAATTCTAAATGGGTTGCAGGAGCAAAGGAACCTGGCTGCATATGTTAGAAGGTGGCAGGATGAGTGAGGGAGCAGTTAATAGAGCATATGGTGTTCTCAGCTTTATTAACACGGGCACAGAGACCAAGATCAAGGAGGTGATATTGAACGTGTTCATCCTCATGTGGAGTATTATGAAGTAATTGAATGCACCGGAGAGAGTGCAGAGGTGATTTACAGGAATCGTTCCAGGGATGAGGAACTTCAGTTATGAGGATGGATTGATGAAGGTCGGATTGTTCTCCCTTGGACTCACGATTTAATCGAGGTGGAGAAGCAGAAATAATATCAGATCTTCTCCAGAAGACAAAATGGAAGCAGAGACTTTGATTTCATGTCATTGATCTTGATGCTGGGGCCAGAAGGTTAAGAGGTTCTCTGGCTAACATTGAACCTGACCAGGACAGCGCAGCAGGTTAAGGACAGAGGTCAGACAGAGAGCAAGGTAGAGATTTAAAATGGCAGTTGGCTGATCGTTTTGAATCATTTTGCAGACAAGGTAGAAATGTTGCACAAATTAGTCGCCCTTGTCTGTGTTACATTTCCGCACATGAGACCACATTGTGAGCAGTGAATACCGTAGACTCGATTGACTCACTGCCATACCTGAAAGGTGTGCGTTTTGGATTTGGACAGTGAGGAGATGAATGGGCAACTCCTGTGGAAAGATGCATGAGAAAGGAAGGGGAGGATGAGTGACAGTGAGAGGACATCAAATCATATTTTATTAAAAATTCTATTTGAGTCAAAGAGATGTACAGCGCAAAAACAGATCCTTCAGTATGACCCATCCATGCCGACCAGATATCCCAACCTAATCTAGTCCCACCTGCCAGCACCCAGCCCATATCCCTCCAAACCCTTCCTATTCATATACCCATCCAAATGCCTCTTAAATGTTGCAATTGTACCATCCTCCACCACTTCCTCTGGCAGCTCATTCCATACACATACCACCCTCTGCGTGAAGAAGTTGCCCCTTAGGTCTATTTTTATATCTTTCCCCTCTCACCCTAAACCTATGCCCTCTAGTTCGGGACTCCCCGACTCCAGGGAAAAAACTTTATCCATTTACCCTCTCCATGCCCCTCATGATTTTGTAAACCTCTATAAGGTCATTCCTCAGCCTCCAACGCTCCAGGGAAAACAGCCCCAGCCTGTTCAGCCTCTCCCTGTAGCTCAAATCCTCCAACCCTGGCAACATCCTTGTAAATCTTTTCTGAACCCTTTCAAGTTTCACAACATCTTTCCGATAGAAAGGAGACCAGAATTGCATGCAATGTTCCAACAGTGGCCAAACCAATGTCCTGTACAGCCGCAACATGACCTCCCAACTCCTGTACTCAATACTCTGACCAATAAAGGAAAGCATACCAAA
>NC_057725.1:69053174-69057567 GCF_004010195.1 Chiloscyllium plagiosum | reverse complement strand
ATCCCTAATCAGTCCTTGCCTTTCCAAATACATGTACATCCTGTCCCTCAGGATTCCCTCCAACAACTTGCTCACCACCGACATCAGGCTCACCGGTCTATAGTTCCCTGGCTTGTCATTACCACCTTTCTTAAACAGTGGCACCACGTTTGCCAACCTCCAGTCTTTCAGCCCCTCACCTGTGACTACCTATGATCTAAATATCTCAGCAAGGGGCCCAAAAATCATCTCCCTAGCTTCCCACAGAGTTTTCGGGTACACCTGATCAGGTCCTGGGGATTTATCCACCTTTATGCATTTCAAGGCATCCAGCACATCCTCCTCTGTAATATGGACATGTTTCAAGATGTCACCATCTATTTCCCTACATTCTGTTTCTTCTATGTACTTTTCTACAGTAAACATTGATGCAAAGTACTCGTTTAATATCTCCCCCATCTAGTGCGGCTCCACATAAATGCCGCCTTGCTGATCTTTGAGGAGTAAAAACAAGGACTGCAGATGCTGGAAACCCGAGTCTAGATTAGAATGGTGCTGGAAAAGCACAGCAGTTCAGGCAGCATCCGAGGAGCAGGAAAATCGATGTCTCGGGCAAAAGCCCTTCATCAGGAATAAAGGCAGGGTGCAGTTTTGAGGCACCCTATTCTTTCCCTAGTTACCCTTTTGTCCTTAATGTATTTGTAAACGCCTTCTCCTTAACTCTATTTGCCAAAGCTATCTCATGTCCCCTTTTTGACTTCCTGATTTCCCTCTTAAGTATACTCCTGCTGCCTTTATACTCTTCATATTTCACTCGATCTTTCCCGTCTATACGTGACATACATTTCCTTCTTTTCCTTAACCAAGCCATCAATTTCTTTAGTCATCCAGCATTCCCACTAGCTACCAGCCTTCCCTTTCACCCTGACAGGAATATACTTTCTCTGGATTCTTGTTATCTCATTTCTGAAGGCTTCCCATTTTCCAGCTGTACCTTTACCTGTGAACATCTGCCTCCAATCAGCTTTCAAAAGTTCTTGCCTAATACCGTCAAAATTGGCCTTTCTCCAATTTAGAACTTCAACTTTGAGATCTGGTCTATCCTTTTCCATTTTTAAATCTAATAGAATTATGGTCACTGGCCCCAAAATGGTCCCCCACTGACACCTCAGTCACCTGCCCTGCCTTATTTTCCAAGAGTAGGTCAAGTTTTGCACCTTCTCTAGTAGGTACATCCACATACTGAATCAGAAAATGTTCTTGTACGCAATTAACAAATTCCTCTCCATCTAAACCCTTAACACTATGGCAGTCCCAGTCTATGTTTGGAAGGTTAAAATCCCCTACCATATTCTTACAGATAACTGAGATCTCCTTCCAGATTTGTTTCTCAATTTCCCACTGACTTATTAGGGGGTCTATAATACAATCCCAATAAGGTGATCATCTCTTTCTTATTTCTCAGCTCCATCCAAATAACTTCCCTGGATATATTTCTGGGAATATCTTCCCTAACTCCAGCTGTAATGCTATACCCTTATCAAAAACTCCACTTCCCCTCCTCTCTTGCCTCCCTTTCTGTCCTTCCTGTAGCATTTGTTTGCTGGAACTTGTGGAACTTGCGCACCAGTGGCTGGCCCACATTTGTTGGCAAGTCCCTAATTGTCTTTGGGAATGTGGTGGTGAGTTGTCTTTTTGAACTACTGCAGTCCATGTGCTGTAAGTTGACCCCCAGTGTTGTTAGGGAGGGAATTCCAGGAGTTTGTCAGGGATGTTTCTATCGTTGTCGTTTCTGGTGCCTAAGGTTGATGCCAGGTTTCATTTCTTTGTTGAGACTTCGTAACGGTCGATACAACTGCGTGGTATAGTCAGCCAATTCAGAAGTCAGTTCAGAGTCAGCCAGATTGCTGTGGTCTGGAGTCACATGGATTCCAGACCAAGTGATGCTCACAGATTTTCTTCTGTGAACGACATTGGTGAACCAGATGGGTTTTTCTGACACTCGGCTGTGGTTACATAGTAGTGAATAGATTCTGTATTCCCGATATTAATGGTAACAGAGGAGGGGTGGGGAATGGCAATGGCCTCACACTAAAGGTGACAGAAAAGGGACAGAGTAGTCTGTTGAATACGGACGTGTGGAAGGTGAGGTCAAGGGGACTGTTATTGCGGTCCTGGAAGGGAGGGGAAGGGTAGAGCAGGAGTGTAGGAAATACAGCTGGAGCCTGGGGGTGGAGGTGGGTGGTATACGTAGCTGGTGATGAACATATTGGACACACCGGTGTGGATGGATGGTGCTGTTTTGGATAGAGCGGGAATCTGAAACCCTCCAACAAGTGGGCGGCACGGCGGCACAGTGGTTAGCACTGCTGCCTCACAGCGCCAGAGACCCGGGTTCAATTCCCGACTCAGGCGACTGAATGTGTGGAGTTTGCACGTTCTCCCCGTGTCTGCGTGGGTTTCCTCCGGGTGCTCCGGTTTCCTCCCACAGTCACAAAGATGTGCAGGTCAGGTGAATTGACCATGTTAAATTGCCCGTAGTGTTAGGTAAAAAGGGGTACATGTGGTGGGTGGGTTGCGCTTCGGCGGGTCGGTGTGGACTTGTTGGGCCGAAGGGCCTGTTTCCACACTGTAAGTAATCTAATCTAATCTAATCTAATCTAAAATCGGGTCAGATTTACCAGCGGGGGGAGATGCAGAGCTTCTCTGAAGAGAATTCCAGAGCTTGGGGCTTTGAAAATGTAAGGCATGGCTATGAATCCTGGACAAGGAAGAGGAACATAGGAACAGGAATAGGCCATTGAATCAGTCCTACATGGTCTTACAGGTCCAGAAGTGGAGGAGTGTAGTTACCTCAGGGTATGGACTGGAGGTTACAGAGTTGGAGAGTGGGGGGGGGCTGAGACAAGGAGGGATATGAAATTTAAAGGGAATGGACTAGGCCTATGAGAAGGGGGTTGATGGGTGTGTGACAAATGGGAGGCATGGTGTGAATCTGTTCTGTAAGTACTAACCCTGTGCGTTTTCATCCCAGATGCTCCGGTGCAAGAGGAGGTGAACCTTTTGTCTCAGTTCAGACGCACGTAAGTGATTCTCTGTTACTCCTCAGGATCACCCTGACGGGACAAAGTTAGCAGGAAGGGCAGGAGGCAACAGAGAAGGTACACTGAGATATAGAGAGGGGAGTGAGTGAACTGCAAGGTCTTAAAGGGTCACAAGGTGTGAGGTTATTCACTTTGATCGTAAAATCACGTATTTTTTGAAAGGTTTAGAAGTTGTAAGAGGTATTGTTCAGAGGCTTAGGTATGGTTATGCAAAAACACAGTTGCCATATGCAGGAAGGCAAATGGTATTCCTTCTTTTATTCCTGCACTCCAATGCTCTTGTAATGAGGAAGTCTTGTCCCAGTTGTTTGTTGAGTCCACTGCTGGAATACTGTGTGCAGTTTTGTTCTCTGTTCTCCGTACTGAAGGAAGAATGTCCTTACATTGGAGACAGTATAGGGCAGGTTCACCAACTAGGTCCCTGAAGTGGGGAACCACTGTGGGATGAAAGGCTGAGTAAATCAGGTCTACGTTCCCAAAATGGAGGGACATGGAAGTGGGGTTGAACCCAAGGTGGTTTTGAATGGTGATGTAGCCTCGACAGGCTGGATGATCCACTTGTTTCCTGTGCCTTGGCTTGACAAACTCCACCTCGTACCCCTCCACCTTATTCCTGGAATGCCAACCAAATCATTTGAAGCCAGAACTTCCAACAAATCCATCATCATGTCGGGCCACTTGTCTCTGCACTGGAGCTGTAGGTGGGCTAGGCCAAGTCAGGTCAGGCCAGGCCAGTATTTGCCAGTCTGTGGCCTAGGATAGCTGGTACCATCGGGGTGAACACACTCACTGAGCAAGTCAGAATGTGCCAGTCCAGTTGAGTCCACTGCCAATGGATTCTCTGGGGATGGATCTCCCTATTGGGTAGCTTGGTACCCTCATTCCTGATGAAGGGCCCATGCCCATGTTCGGCTCCTCGGATGCTGCCTGACCAGCTGTGCTTTGCCAGCACCACTCTAATCTTGGCATCCATCCCATGCCTGAGGCAGGGAGGGTAGCCAGGCAGCTCCCACAAGGTCCAAGGTGCCAATGTATTGGTCTACTTCTGTAGCCCAGTTCATCGGTCAAATGTGTGTCAGTGTAAGCTGGTAGATGATTGGTTCAATGTGGCTGCTCACTGATTGCTACAGGAAGCCAGTGTGTAACCCACCCGATTCCTGCAGCCTCTCAGCTGCTTTGCCTTGGTGGATCAGCAGTTTTTCCAGGTTTTGAAATGTAGGCCATGGTGACTGAGAAGTGCTGGGGAATATCTGAGATTGTATGTGGACTTGTCACTGGGATCGACTTGAATCAGACAGTTACCGGACACA
>NC_057725.1:69050196-69052674 GCF_004010195.1 Chiloscyllium plagiosum | reverse complement strand
TGGTCCTATAATCAAACAGGAAATGGAGCAGTTTGGTATCTAGTGGATGAGGGGTGGTCCTATAATCAAACAGGAAGTGGGGCAGTTTGGTATCTAGTGGATGAGGGGTGGTCCTATAATCAAACAGGAAGTGGGGCAGTTTGGTATCTAGTATTGTAGACTGTTTCTTTGAGCCTACCATCAAAGTTTGGTCTGCTCTTTCCATCAGACCATTTGATGATGGACTGTATGGAGCTGCCCTTATATGACAAATACCATTCGACTTTAAGATATACTCAAATTCCCTGCTGGTAAACAATGACACATTATCTGACCCACACTTCCATGCATTGCAAAAGACGCATGCAGTTTCTCTGTCACCGTCCCAGTGTTTGACTAATGAACTCTGTGCAGGCCCAGCCATTTTGAGTGGGCGTCCACAATGACTAAGAACATGGAGCCCATGAAAAGGTCTGCATTGTCAATGTGTGACCGAATCCAGAGTCTACCATGAATATGGAGAAGCTGCTGGCAGTAATCTTTGTCCTTATTGGTTTTCTGGGCAGTATCCCACCAACGTGGCTGTGTCTACATTCCATCCTGGCCACCAGACATCTTCATTTTGGAAACCAGTGACTGAGCCTGGTTGCCAGTATCCGGCGGCAATAATAATATACCATCCTCTACCGTAATCTACTCTCTCTCCAGGTCCAAAAAGCTTCCCGATCTGTTTGTGACCAGCTTTTAGTTTCCCCGTCACCGCCAGCTGCCAGGACTGGATATTTCTGTGTCTGCTCTGTCCAGAAAATGTAAAACCATTACCCTGTCTTCCAGTGGGCGGGGTCTCACTGGTGGCCTCTCTGCTAGCAGGAGGTGACTCAATGCAATCGCATTTGCTTCTTGGCCCCCTGGACGGTGTTTCACCTTGTAATTATACGCACTGGGTATTCTAATCTGCCGCTGAGTTTGGCCTGTAGCTAGAGGAAGCACTGCCTTTTACTCTATAAGTAGACCTGGCAGAGATTGTGGTCCATTATCGTTGCAAATTGCATATCGTTACCATAAAGGTATTGATGGCACCTCCCTAAATATCACCGCCAACCCTTCCTTCTCCATCTCAGTGCACATACACTCTGTGTTAGCTGGATGTGTACGCGATTGGGTGTTCCTCTCCATTTGGCCACCTATGAGTTAATACTATCCCAAAGTCGTACAGGGAGGCATCGCATGTTAACACCAGATCTCCCTTAGGATCACATCATCTTTCAGGATGATAGCTATTTCTTCACTTCCCTGATGATTGTGGCTTGCATATCCGACCAATTCTAAGGCTGACACCTTTTTGAAGAGTTGATGCAAAGGTGCCAGGCTGGAGGCCAGGTTATGTGTGAACTTTCTGTGATAGTTGACCAGCCCAAGGACAGACCTAAGCTCCGGTACTGTTGTGGGAGCTGGGGCATCTTCAATCGCCCTCACTTTATCTTCCAACACGTTTAACCTGGTCTTGTTGACTCTGTAGCCCAAGTAGGTCACTGAGACCGACTGGAACAGACATCTTTTCCTTCTAAGGTATATGCCCGCTTTGGAGAAACATCGAAGCACTATGTCCGAGTTCTCTAGGTGCTCCTTATCAGTCTTCCCTGTTATTAGCATGTTACCTGGATAAATGATGATCTTGTAAAACTGGTCTGTGTCGTCTGCTGGAAATCTGCGCAGGCTGACGATACCCCCAGTGGTAGTTTTGTATATTGATACAAACCCTTTCAGGTATTAATTATAGCAAACGTTTTGGAGTCCTCATAAAACCACAAATGCAAGTATGCATGGCTGATGTCCAGCTTTGTGAAGGACAGCCACCCTGCTAGCTTTGTGTACAAATCCTTTGTATGAGGGATTGGGCACTTATCCAGCTGCAAAAAGTGTTTTTTACCATTTATTTAAAATCCCCACAAAGGCAAACCGAAGCACCTGGTTTCACAATCGGTTTGACTGATGTTGCCCATTCCGCAAACATTGTCTCAGCCTGCTCCTGCCCCACCAAACTCATCTCTGCATACCTCGACACAGTCCTGTCCCCCTTAGTCCAAGAACTCCCCACCTACGTTCGGGACACCACCCACGCCCTCCACCTCCTCCATGATTTTCGCTTCCCCGGTCCCCAACGCCTTATCTTCACCATGGACATCCAGTCCCTGTACACCTCCATCCCCCATCACGAAGGACTCAAAGCCCTCCGCTTCTTCCTTTCCCGCCGACCCAACCAATACCCTTCCACTGAAACCCTCCTGCGACTGACTGAACTGATCCTCACTCTGAACAACTTCTCTTTCCAATCCTCCCACTTCCTCCAAACCAAATAAGTAGCCATGGACACCTGCATGGGCCCCAGCTATGCCTGCCTCTTCGTAGGATATGTGGAACAGTCCATCTTCCACAGCTACACTGGCACCACCCCCCACCTTTTCCTCCGCTACATCGATGACTGTATCGGCACTGCCT
>NC_057725.1:69036668-69049235 GCF_004010195.1 Chiloscyllium plagiosum | reverse complement strand
TCCGGCCTATCACCCTCACCTTAACCTCCTTCCACCTATCGTATTTCCAACGCCCCTCCCCCAAGTCCCTCCTCCCTACCTTTTATCTTAGCCTGCTTGGCACACTCTCCTCATTCCTGAAGAAGGGCTCATGCCCGAAATGTCGATTCTCCTGCTCTTTGGATGCTGCCTGACCTGCTGCGCTTTTCCAGCAACACATTTTCAGCTCATTCCGCAAACTGGAATGGTTTAATGATTCCTTCGTTTTGCAGCCTTCTGAGTTCTGCATCTACCTTTGCCCGTGAGGCCTACGCAGAATTGTGGAATTGCCTCCTGGTCAACGTGATTAGATTAGATTACTTACAGTGTGGAAACAGGCCCTTCGGCCCAACAAGTCCACACCGACCCGCCGAAGCGTAACCCACCCATACCCCTACATTTATTCCCTTACCTAACACTATGGGCAATTTAGCATGGCCAATTCACCTGACCCTGCACATCTTTGGACTGTGGGAGGAAACCGGAGCACCCGGAGGAAACCCACGCGGACACGGGGAGAACGTGCAAACTCCACACAGTCAGTCGCCTGAGGCGGGAATTGAACCCGGGTCTCTGGCGCTGCGAGGCAGCAGTGCTAACCACTGTACCACCGTGCCGCCCACCTTTCTGAAGATCGTCTCCGTATTTAACTAGGTTTTCACTCAGGCAGCCATTTTCTACTCGAAAAATGTTGAGCCAAACAAGGTGAATATTGCTCATAGCACTGAGTGCAGATCTCAGGGTACGGCGAGAGCAGCTGCCTGTGAAACGTTGAAGACGGTGGAGATACCTGTGATCCTTGGTGGATTCAAAGCAAGGGGGATGAAGCTTGAGTTGGAATCCACCTGGGGTGAGTCTGAGCCAGAGACATGCACTGAGGAATCTTCCTCAACCAGTTACACCTCATCAATCTTGGGCCTGGACCTTTTCCCGCAATCAGTGAAGTAGCTGCTCCTCATAAGAGACCAGGACCAAAGCTGTACTTTTAACCTGTAAAGGTTCCCTGGTATAGATTCTCAGCCAAGCCAAGGTCCTGCACAAACCTAAGGGTTGGAGTCCAAAATGAACTTTGTTAAAGACTGGGTCTGTGATCACTGAAATGGCCGCACTGGCATCGGCTTCCATTAGAAACATTTGGATGTTTAGCCAGACATTTATTTTGACTGGTTCGGATTTGGATGTTGCTCAGCAATGTAACAGTTCCAAACTACATGTAGCTAGACCTTTGAGGGTGTGCACACTCCTGAATATCAGCCTATGAGCTCTCATACTCAATGTCGGTCTAGTCGGACTCTTTTGCTGGCTCGAGTCTACGTACGGGTGGAACTACAAAGGCCAGCCTGAAGAAAATTTTAACCGTTGGCTGAGGTTTCGCTCTATTTTGGGGTTGAGCTGGGGGCTGACCAAGAGTCTTTCTGTTCAGGATATGTCCTGAGTGAGGCTGTGCAATTGCCTTTGCTTAAGTGGTGTTCCCCAAACTCAGTCAGATTGACAACGGTGTCCACTTCCATCTGAACCCATGCGCTCCACTTGCCCCATTTTCCATGATAAAGCCACTCAATGACTAGATTAGATTACTTACAGTGTGGAAACGGGCCCTTCGGCCCAACGAATCCACACCGACCCTCCAAAGCGCGGCCCACCCATACCCCTACACCTACACCTATACTTAACACTACGGGCAATTTAGCATGGCCAATTCACCCTGACCTGCACATCTTTGGACTGTGGGAGGAAACCGGAGCACTCGGAGGAAACCCACGCAGACACGGGGAGAATGTGCAAACTCCACACAGTCAGCCGCCTGAAGCGGGAATTGAACCCGGGTCTCTGGCACTGTGAGGCAGCAGTGCTAACCACTGTGCCACCATGCCACCCACTTGTCGCACGCAGACACGGGGAGAACGTGCAAACTCCACACAGTCGCCTGAAACGGGAATTGAACCCGGGTCTCTGGCACTGTGAGGCAGCAGTGCTAACCACTGTGCCACCATGCCACCCACTTGTAGCGCTTGTTTGAAGTCCAGCACTTTTGCATGGTCACATACCAAACAGTCTCTCAGCGTCTCATTAAGGGTTAACCCAAAGTCACATGCCTCTGCAGTCATCCGAAGCAAGCAAAACTTTTAATATGAATTCACCTGGTTCTCAGACTAGAATGAGAGGGCATTGTTTAGGGTGAGAGGGGAAAGATATAGAAGAGACCTAAGGGGCAACTTTTTCACGCAGAGGGTGGTACATGTATGGAATGAGCTGCCAAAGGATGTGGTGGAGGCTGGTACAATTGCAACATTTAAGAGGCATTTGGATGGGTATATGAATAGGAAGAGTTTGAAGGGATATGAGCCGGGTGCTGGCAGGTGGGACTAGATTGGGTTGGGATATCTGGTCGGCATGGATGGGTTAGACCAAAGGGTTTCCATGCTGTACATCTCTATGACTCTGTGACTATAAGAGCTGATAGTGTCTTAGAGTTAGAGGAGGCTTGGGGTTGTAATATTCCTTAACTCTATGTAAATCCACCAACTCTTGAAAGTTTTTAGTATCTGGTGCCTCAAGGAAAGTTAGGCTCCTAATAACTGAAAAAGCTGTGGGTCCACAAGCTGTCACGAGAGTTGCTCTTCATCTCCCCCATCGTCATTTGCCTGGCAAAACTAATGCGTTCTTTCCACCTATCGGGCCTCGGCTTCAGTGGTAGTCTCGAACGAGTCAAGCTTCCCAAACAATGGCATGATGTGAGAAATGCCTACCTCAATTCAAAGACAATGGTTGCAAAGTGAATTTCTTCAAGGGCACACTTTCCTCTCATTCCCCACTGAAATAACTCCACACAAGCCACTTTCCCATCATCAAATAACCTTTCATTTACACACGGAGAGTCCTCAGCACCAATCCAGCTTTCTCAAAGCCAGCTCTCAGATCGAACAGAACCTCTACCACTCCTGTTTCTATCTGTCAGCCAGGGTTTCCTGCTTAGACAGCCCCAATCAGGGAACTCATATTCTATGAGGCTCACCTGGCTGACCACATTACAATCGTTCCCGATGCTATGGTTCAGTTTTCTAACCTCCGCTTGTCTGGTCCACGAAACAGCTTTCGACATGTTGAATCTATACTTGACTGCAAAGAAGTCTGGCAAGTTTAGCTTAATCTAAGACTCCCAGAATGATTCACTCTCTGATTAATTCTTCATTGAAATTACAATTCTCCACCAGCTGCTCTAAATGATTAACAGTCAAATTTTCACCACTTGGTGCACATATTTCTAAAACTTAATTTTGCGTTAAATGGATTAATTTCATTTGCAACTTTGTCTCCTTGTTAATTCCTTGTCTGATTAAAAATGCTTTAGGTATAAAAAAATGCTGACCTGCTCCTCTCTAAGCTTTGTATCTGGTTCCAAACTGGCAAGATAGTGTGTAAATGTGTTAGTTCAGTCTCTCTCCAGTCAGGTTAGGACCTGACACTGGCTTGAAGAACTCTGTTAATGGCAATTACCTCTTGCTCCCTTCTGCTCTGTTGCTGTGCTCCACATGCTCCACATGATCCCTGAAGAAGGGCTCATGCCCGAAACGTCGATTCTCCTGTTCCCTGGATGCTGCCTGACCTGCTGCGCTTTTCCAGCAACACATTTTCAGCTCCACATGCTGTGTGCCTACTGACTGTCCTTCCATTCTGTGCCCAGGTCTCGGGTGGGCACTGCCAGCTATTCTACTTTGGTTCGAGAGAAGAGCTAGTAAAGGAGTTCTTCTTTTGTTGGCAAATTTTACCTTCAATTCAAACATCATGAATATAATTCTGCAGAGGACAAAGAGGCATGCGGCTGCCAAAGTGAAGAATCTCTGCGTAGTCATGTTGTAGACTGTCCCATTACCCCTTTACAGCTGGTAATAAGGATATCTACATCAGGCTTCCACGGTGACTACAGTTCTGCCTTCAACCCAACCAAACCAATCTCCAAACTCCGAGACCTCGGTCTCTGCTCTGCCCTCAGCACCTGAATTCTCGAGTTACTGACCCATAGACCGCAAACAGTGAGGATAGGCAACAGCACCTCCTCCACAGCAATCCTCAACACCGGCGTCTGGCAAGGAAGCGTACTCAGCCCTCTACTGTACTTCCTGTACACTCACAACCACATGGCTAAGTTTTATCCCAACCACCGGCACGGTGGGTCAGTGGTTAGCACTGCTGCCTCACAGTGCCAGGGGACCCGGGTTCGATTCCAGCCTTGGGCAACTGTCTGTGTGGAGTTTGCATGTTCTCCCCGTGTCTGCGTGGGTTTCCTCCGGGTGCTCTGGTTTCCTCCAAAGATGTGCAGGTTAGGTGAATTGGCCATGCTAAATTGCCCGTAGTGTTTGGTGAAGGGGTAAATGTAGGGGAATGGGTCTGGGTGGGTTGCTCTTCGGAGGGTCGGTGTGGACTTGTTGGGCTGAAGGTGTCATCTAATCTCCATCAAACAGTTTGCTGATGACACCACCATTGTAGGCCCGATATCAAACAATGACAAGACAGAAAAAGACAAAGCAGCGCGGTATGAAAATAACAATCTCTCCCTCAATGTCATCAAAGTTAAGGAGTTTGGAGATTCATTTGGTTGGGCTTATCGTGTTGGAGGTGAAACTGTAGTCAATACGTCAAAACCCCGATGTAGGTATCCTTATTACCAGATGTAAAGGGGTAATGAGACAGTCTACAACATGACTGTGAGAGAAAATGAGGGCTGCAGATGCTGGAGATCAGAGCTGAAAATGTGTTGCTGGAAATGCGCAGCAGGTCAGGCAGCATCCAGGGAACAGGAGAATCGACGTTTCGGGCATAAGCCCTTCTTCAGCCATTCCTGAAGAAGGGCTTATGCCCGAAACGTCGATTCTCCTATTCCTTGGATGCTGCCTGACCTGCTGCGCTTTTCCTGCAACACATTTTCAGCTACAACATGACTGTGCAGTCATGTACATGACTACGCAGAGATACTTGACTCTAGCAGCCTTCAGGAAGTGAGGAGGGTGTGCCCCCACCTACCTGAATGGAGTTAAAAATCACATAACACCAGGTTATAGTTGGACTATAACCTGGTGTTGTGTGATTTTTAACTTTGTCCACCCCAGTCCAACACTGGCATCTCCGAATCATACATGAATGGAGATCGAGATGGTCGAGAGTGTCAGGTCTCTCAGAGTGACAGTCATCAACAACCTGTCCTGGATGACTGAAACAAAGAGTGTGTGTAAAAGTGGTAAGTTTGTAAAATGTGGAAAGCATTGTGATTTCCCGTTAAGAGATGGTGTTCTTTTTGGTCCTTAGAGATTTAAAAATGGATGTCTGAACAGCAGTTAAAGGTGCATGTGCACAGAGAGCACCCGAATTGAAGTATTTTGTGGAGATCATTCTTTCCATTTAATCCACTTTAACAGATTACGAGGGGAGAGGTGAATTTCTCCGGGTGTTTTCGATTTAATTATTATTAGAAAGGATTGGGATTAATGTGTCAGTTAATTATCGAAGGGGTTTAACCTTTCCCAGCTTTGAAACAATGACCCATGTTGATGCAACGGTCAAGAACGCCTTGTCTTCCGCAGGAAATTTGACATGTTAATGAGATCTCTCACCAATTTTTATAGGTGCACCGTAGAAAGCATTCTATCTGGATTCAGCACAGCTTGGTCCAGCAATTGCTCTGCCTAGGATTGTAAGAAACTAAGAGAGTTGTGAACTCAGCCCAGGCAGCACACCAGCGAACCATCCATTCATTGACACCATCAACACTTCTCGTTGTCTTGGCAAGATGGCGAAGGTCATCAAAGACCCCTCCCAACCCGGTTATACTCTCTTCCAACATCTTCCATTAGGCAGAAGATACAAAAGCTTAAACACACATACCTAGAGGTTCAAGAGCAGCTTCTTCCCCGCTGTTACTAGACTTCTGAAAGGACCTCACAAATTTCAAATCTAATGCTGATCTTGCTTTTCATGCACCTTGGCAGCCGTAACTTTGTATTCCTCCCTCTGCCCTGTGTTTCCCTTTGATCGTTGGATGATCTGCCAGCACTGCACGCAAGTCAAAACGTTTCACAGGTACATGTGAGACTAATAAATCAAATCAAATCAAACGTATTGGATCAGGCCATGAATGAAAAGCAGGCATGTCCTCTCGTCCATGGGTCCAGCACTGGAAGACCAGCACCACACAGTACTAGAGGTTGCTCTCACAGAAAGGACACACTCTAAGGATCCAGTGCCACAGGAATTGATCATGCCTTCTGCAAGGACTGGTGAGCATGCCCATTGAGGACTCGGACCTAGTTAGAACCAGTGTCCTCTGTAACGTTTCTGGGGTCTGTGTGGAACTCAGAGTGGTCTGAGCGGCACATTCCACCCATTGAGCGAAAGCCATATTGCAATTTCTTTTCACAGTTTGTTCATTAACTATTGAAAGTGTCCATTTGTATTATTTTGCAATAAACAAAATTGTTTGCTTGTTTGTTTCCTGGGGACCTGTTTAGTGGTAGCACTCTGTCCACGACCGTACACAACATCGCCAAAAGAGGACACTAGTAATCTATTCACTCCTTCATTGGCAGCTTTTTGCATCTTTCTTTATTTGTGGCCCAATGATTGCAGACTGCATTCAGGTTAATATTTTGTCCAGATGAAATGTGAGACTTAACATCTAGTTGTCTAAGTGATCTTTTTATAATCATATCTTTGGACATACAGTCAGCACTTGATGCCTGAAAATGTTGCACAAATGCCCAGAAGAATACTCACTGAAAACGTCTGCGGTAATTTGCTCCTCTTGAGGAGTGTGGTCAACGTTGAGATCACAGTCCACCTAATCACTGATTGTCTGAATGGAACCCTTTTTGACTTTTCCCACAACCATAAATTTAGAGTATTCCTCACAAAACTTTGTGGCGACAGTCCCATCATTGTTTGGTGTAAAACTGGGATATTTCAGCTTAAGTCGCACAGCACTGTCTTTTCCAAATTCATAATGGGTTGTCTTGGTGACTGCAGCTTGATCAAAATGTGTGTGTGCGTACGTGTTTTCACATGTCAGTACTCATGTGTATGTGTACAGCTATATGACTGTGAAGGTGAAGGCATGACATGGTGCACGCCTGTTTGTGTCTGCATTTGTACACTTTCATGTTATCTACCTAGACTTCCATGTTATCTACCTAGACTTCCAAAAGGCCCTTGATGAGGTGCCTCATGGGAGGCTACGGAGTAAGGCCCAAGGTGTTCGAGGTGAGCTACTGGCATGGATTGAGGATTGGCTGTCTGACAGAAGACAGAGAGTTGCGATAAAAAAAGTTCTTTTTCGGAATGGCAGCCGGGTGACAAGTGGTGTCCCGCAGGGTTCAGTGTTGGGGCCCTCGCTGTTCACTTTTTATAATTCATGATTTGGATGAGGGGACTGGGGGGGCATTCTGGTGAAGTTCGCCAATGATACAAAGTTAGGTGGACAGGCAGGTAGTACTGAGGAGGTGGGGAGGCTGCAGAAAGATTTAGACAGTTTAGGAGGGTGGTCCAGGAAATTCAACGTAAGCAAATGCACTTATGAAAAAAGAATACAGGCATGGACTATTTTCTAAACGGTGAGAAAATTCCTAAAGCCAAAGTACAAAGGGATCTGGGAGTGCTAGTCCAGGGTTCTCTAAAGGTTGACTTGCAGGTTGAGTCCGTGGTTAAGAAAGCAAATGTAATGTTGTCATTTATCTCAAGAGGGTTGGAATATAAAAGCAGCAAAGTGCTTCTGAGACTTTATAAAGCTCTAGTTAGGCCCCATTTAGAATATTGTGTCCAGTTTTGGGCCCCACACCTCAGGAAGGACATACTGGCACTGGAGCCTGTCCAGCAGAGATGCATACGGATGATCCCTGGAATGGTAGGTCGAACATACGATGAACGGCTGAGGATCCAGGGATTGTATTCATTAGAGTTTAGAAGGTTGAGGGGAGATCTATTGGAAACTTACAAGGTAATGCATGGCTTAGAAAAGGTGGATACTCGGAACTTGTTTCTGTTAGACGGGGAGACTAGGACCCATGGACGTAGCCTTATAATTAGAGGGGGTCAATTTAGAACGGAAATGAGGAGACATTTCTTCAGTCAGAGAGTGGTGGACCTGTGGAATTCATTGCCATGGAGCGCAGTGGAGGCCGGGACGTTAAATGTCTTCAAGGCAGAGATTGACAAATTCTTGATCTCGCAAGGAATTAAGGGCTATGGGGAGAGTGCGGGTAAGTGGAGCTGAAATGCCCATCAGCCAAGATTAAATGTCGGCGTGGACTCTCAATGGGCCAAATGATCTTACTCCCACTCCTAAGTCTTATAGTCTTATCAAGAGCATGCCTGATGGCTAGTAAGGCCATCCCATGTCTCACCACTAAATGCAGTTCAATACTTGCTCTCATTGTTGACCAATCCCCACATCCACAGTGACTGTTCTCTACATAGGGAATAGGGAAGGCGATGGCTAGTGGTATTATTGCCAGACTATTAATCCAGAGATCTAAATAATGTTCTGGGGACTCAGGTTCAAATTCTGCCATGGCAGCTGGTGGAATTTGAATTCATAATAATAAATAAAACGCTTGAATTAAGAATCAACCGATGACCATGAAATCATTGTTGATTGTCGGGAAAAACCCATCTGGTTTGCTAATGTCCTTTATGGAAGGAAATCTGCCATCTTCACCTGGTCTGGCCTACATATGACTCTCATTACCCCTCTGAAATGACCTAGCAAGCCATTCAGTTGTATCAATCCCTACAAAGTGTCAAAGAAATGAAACTGGATGGATCCCACCTGGCATCTACCAAGGCATCAGAAAAGACAACAGCAGACACATCCCTATCAACGCTGCTAAGTCCTCCTTACTAACACCTCGGGGGCCCAGTGCCAAAATTGGGAGAGCCGTCTCACAGACCAATCAAGCAACAGCCTGATGTAGTCATACTCATGAAATCATACCTTACAGATAATGTCCCAAACACCAAGATGATCATCCCTGTCCCAACAAAGGACTGACCCAGCAGGGATGGCAGCACAGTGGTATACAGTCAGGAGGGAGTTGCTCTGGGAGTCCTCAGCATTGACTCTGGATCCCAATGCAGTCTCTTGGCTTCAGCTTAAAAGTGGGCAGTGGAATCTCCTGCTGATCACCATGTACCATCCTCCCTTAGCTGATAAGTCAGTACCCTTCCACGCTGAACAACACTTAGAGGAAGCACTGAGGCTGACAAGGACACAAAAGGTCCACCATCAGGACAGGCTCAGCAGCAGCGCTACTGGCCAAGCTGGTTAGCTCCTAAAGGACATAACTCCTAGATTGGGACTGCGACAGGTGGTGAGGGAACCAACAAGAGGGAAAAACATACCTGACCTCAGCCTTATCAATCTGCCAGCTGCAGATGCATCTGTCCATGACAGTATCAGTAAGAGCAACCACTGCACAGCCCTTGAAGTCCTGCCTTCAAATTAAGATTGTATTGTCTGGCACCATCACCGTGCTAAATGGGACAGACTTCGAACAGATCTAACAGATCTGGGCATCCATGAGGTGCTATGGACCATCAACAGCAGCAGAATTGTACTCCAGCACAATCTGTAATCTCATGGCCTGGCATATTACCCCCCACTCAACCATTACCATCAAGCCAGGGGATCAACTCTGGTCCAATGGAGGGTGCCGTGGCAGCGTCAGGCATACTTTGAGGTGTCAACCTGATGAAGCCAGGCATGCCAAGCAACATATGCAGCAAGTGAATGACAGAGCTAAGTGATCCCTCAACCAACAGATCAGATCTAAGCTCTGCAGTCCTGCCACAGCCAGTTGTGAATGGTGGTGGGCGATTAAACAAATCACTGGCGGAGGACGCTCTTCAAATCCTCAATGATGGAAGAGCCCAGCACAACAGTGAGAAAGATAAGGCTGAAGCTTTCGCAGCAATCTACAGCCAGAAGTGCTGAGTGGATGATCCAACTCGACCTCCTTCAGTGGTCCCCAGCATCACAGATACCAGTCTTCAGTCAAAGGATTCTGGGTAATCCAAGATGGAGGATGGGATAAATTCTGGCTTTAACAGCTGCTCCTTTTTTGAGGTATTTCAGGTGCTGGAGGTGATCTCCTCAAATTCCAGGAGCAGCAATTACTGTTTTGCATGTTGTTGCATTGTTTTGGAACTTTGGAGAGAAAAAAGGTCAAAACAACAGCACTTTTAAAAGGGAGAGAAACAGACAAAGGAAGCACATGGTGAGGTCAGCGCAGGAAAGAGACCCAGGTTGCTCACTGACAGAGTAGTGAACCTGCACGGTTACTGCCTTTGCTGTTTGAATTCGTGTCTCGCTGGACATCGGAGTGCGTCTGGGAAAATTAACAAACAGTGAAATTCACAACTAATCTTGGATGTCAGTAAAATGAGGGCATGTAGGTTAGTTAGATCTTAGAGTGGGATAAAAGGTCAGCATAACATTGATGGTCAAAGGGTCTGTACTGTCCTATGTTCTGGGATTTGTCACTTTTCAATTATTTTAATCCCCCCATGACTGATGTTTTTACTTATGCTCGTCCCAATTCCCAATCTACTTGGAATTTCCACTGGATTTCTTGCAAAATAATCTCCTTGTCTACTGTGAACACTGAGGCAAAGTATTCAACAATTCAGCCTGTTTGCCATTCTCCCACAGACATTGACAATATCACCACTTTCAGTTTGGAGTGCGCCAGCATTGCTCCTGACTGCCAGCTTCCCTTTTACGTAACTGTAAAAAAATTCTTCTTTTTGACTTTGGTAGCCTTTGCAAGTTTCCTTCCAAATCCCTTTCAGTAGCTCTTCCTCGCTGCTTTGTGGCCCCTTACTGCTCCTTGTATTTTTTTTCCCCTTCAGCAGGGTCTGTGCTACTTTTTGCCATTTGGTAAACCCTTTTCTTTCAGTCCATCGCCTTGAATAACCTCAGGTTGCGTTCTTGAGAGAACAGAAAGCTGAGAGGGGACCTGTTAGAGATGCTTAAGATTATGATGAGGGGCATAGACAGGGTGGATAGAGAACAGTGGCTCCCCTTAGCTGAAGGGTCAACAATAGAGAGCATAAAAGGGGATTTGAGGAAACACTTTTCACTTATACGGTAGCGGGTTTCCACAATGCACTGCATGGAAGGATAGTTGAGACAGGAAACCTCACATTCAAGGCTATGCATGGGAAGTGGGAATTAGATCAGATAGGTTTGCACAGACCTGATGGGCTGACAGGCCTCTTCTGTGCTGTATGACTCCATGACACTATATCCCCAGTGACCGTTCTCAATCTCCCAGTGATCCTTCTCTGCATTCTCAGTGATTGAAGGGTGCTGGGAATCCTTGCTGTAAGTAAGTGGACGACACTGTGGGGACAGCTCACATTCTGCAGGCCTGTTTTCTCACGGCCAGTTGGATTAATGCTTCCTCCACCTTGCCCTACCACACAGTCAGCCTAGTGTACTCAGTTCCCAGCTGTACTCTCCCTCAAACACAAATTGTTCACCTCATGCCTTCACATATCGCCTGCAGGTTCCTTCTCCGCCGGCCAGCTGACAGATTGATCTCCGAGTCCCCCTCCCCCCGTCCTATCACCTCAAACCACTTTGTGGTAAAACCTTGTCAAGATCATTGACGATGGAGTCTGTACATTGACTTACTGCCTGTTCTTTTTTTATATTTCAAAAATATACTTTATTCATAAAAGTATCTTTATATACATACTGCTTCAAATGAATAGGCTGGGGCTGTTTTCCCTGGAGCGTTAGAGGCTGAGGGGTGACCTTATAGAGGTTTATAAAATCACGAGGGGCGTAGATAGGATAAATAGACAAAGTCTTTTCCCTGGGGTGGGGGAGTCTAAAACTAGAGGGTGTAGGTTTAGGGTGAGAGGGGTAAGATATAAAAGAGATCTAAGAGGCAACTTGTTCACTCAGAGGGTGGTATGTGTGTGGAATGAGCTGCCAGAGGAAGTGGTGGAGGCTGGTACAATTGGGTATATGAATAGGAAGGGTTTGGAGGGATATGGGCTGGGTGCTGGCAGGTGGGACTAGATTAGGTTGGGATATCTGGTTATCATGGATGAGTTGGATGGAAGGGTATGTTTTATCGTGCTGTACACCTCTATGACTCTAAATGTATGTAAAAATTGTCTTGTACAAATTACCTACCTATCACCCCACCAACCTCCATGTATCCTGACCTTCCACCCCACCAACCTCCATGTATCCTCACCTACCACCCCACCAACCTCCATGTACAGAACCCCACTGGTCCTCACCTACCCACCAACCTCCATGTAACTACACCTCCTCCCACCCTGCCCCCTGTAAAAACGCCATCCCATATTCCCAATTCCTTCGTCTCCGCCGCATCTGCTCCCAGGAGGACCAATTCCACTACCGAACAACCCAGATGGCCTCCTTCTTCAAGGACCGCAATTTCCCCCCAGACGTAGTCGACGATGCCCTCCACCGCATCTCTTCCATTTCCCGCTCCTCCGCCCTTGAGCCCCGCCCCTCCAACC
>NC_057725.1:69023914-69036195 GCF_004010195.1 Chiloscyllium plagiosum | reverse complement strand
TCTTCCTGACCTCTCCGCCCCCACCCCACTCCGGCCTATCACCCTCACCTTGACCTCCCTCCACCTATCGCATTTCCAAAGCCCCTCCCCCAAGTCCCTCCTCCCTACCTTTTAGCTTAGCCTGCTGGACACACTTTCCTCATTCCTGAAGAAGGACTTATGCCCGAAACGTCGATTCTCCTGTTCCTTGGATGCTGTCTGACCTGCTGCGCTTTTCCAGCAACACATTTTCAGCTCTGATCTCCAGTATCTGCAGCCCTCACTTTCTCCTTGTACAAATTCCCTCCTGTATTTCTTTATTTATTGCTTATTCCAGCTCCCTCCCTTTAGCTATTGCCCTACTAATAGCCACTAAAACAATCCTTCTCTTAATCCATCTGCCTTTTTAACAACTCCTTGGAAATGCAGTGAGACTTCAAGTGTATCTCTCTCCTCCTTTGATTTCGCTATGTCTCACCAGAATCGAGCTCTATTTCTGAAGGTAGGTGCACATAAAACCAGCCTTTCCAGGCACTGTCCCATTAAATTGCTTTCTCACTCTGAATTCAGCTTGCTATCGAACATTTTATTGAATTCCTAACAAGAATGACTCACACACAAATATATAGAACAGTACAGCACAGTACAGGCCCTTCGGCCCTCGAAGTTATGCCGACCTTTTATCCGACACTAAGACCAGACCCTTCATTGTACTGTCTTCCATGTGCCTTTCCAAGAGTCGCTTAAATGTCCCTAATGTCTCTGACTCTACTACCATCACTGGCAGTGCATTCCACACTCCCACCACTCTCTATGTAAAGAACCTACCTCTGACATCTCCCCTAAAGCTTCCTCCAATCATCTTAAAATTATGCCCCCTCGTGATAGATATTTCCGCCCTGGGGAAATGTCTCTGGCTATCCACTCTCAACATCTTATCCATCTCTATCAAGTCACCTCATTACTCAAAAACGAAAAGCGATAAGCAGCTTTCAACAAAGAAGTTTGTAAAGAAACAAGTGATTCACAAAGACAACAGAAATCCCAACGTTGATTGACCATTTGCACCAATGATTTTGTAAGAAATGGATGAAAATCACTATCCACTGAAATAAATTGCATGTGACAAAGTTACTGGAATTGGGCTGTTAACAATTTAATCTCAGCACCGCATTTATTTCTGGTCAGACTTATGTACATATGCTATAGTTCATTGCTTGTTTTATCCTATATGAAAGAATTAAACAAAAACACAGAGGTCAATGTATCTAAATCTGCTGATGATACATAACTACGCAGCCTACGGGGGACTTGACTGAGTGGATATGGAAAGGGTGTTCCCTCTTGTGGGAAAAGCTGGAACCAGGGGTGAGAGTTGAAAAATAAGGGGGCACCCATTTAAAAGAGATGAGGAAACTTTTTTTTCTCTGACAAGGTTGTCAGTCTTGGGAAGTACCTTTCTCAAAAGGCAGAGGATGAAGAATTCATAAATATATTTAAGGCAGAAGTAGAAACATGCCTGATTAACAAGACGATGAATGAGGGGAAAGTGAGGACTGCAGACGCTGGAGATCAGAGTCGAGAATGTGACGCTGGAAAAGCACAGCCAGTCAGGCAGCGTCCGAGGAGCAGGAGAGTCCACGTTTCGGGCATAAGCCCTTCACCTGGAATGGGGGATGGGGGAGCAAGGGAGCTGAGAGATAAATAGGAGGGTGTGGGTGGGGGGAAGGTAGTTGGGAAGGTGATAGGTAGATGAAGATGGGGGTGATGGTGATAGGTCAGAGGAGAGGGTGGATGACTGTATCGGCGCCACCTCATGATCCCACGAGGAGGTTGAACAGTTCATCAACTTCACTAACACCTTCCACCCCCACCTCAAATCCCACCTGGACCATTTCGGACACTTCCCTCCCCTTCCTGGACCTCTCCGTCTCCACCTCCGGTGACCGACTCAACATGGACATCTATTTCAGACCCATCGACTCCCACAGCTACCTGGACTACACCTCGTCCCACCCCCTAGTCCTGTAAAAACATGATCCTTTACTCCCAAATCCTCCACCTCTGCTGTATCTGCTCCCAGGAGGAGCAATTCCACTCTGGGACATTTCAGATGGCCTCCGATTCCAAGGACTGCAATTTCCCCTTCCACGTGATCAACAATACCCTCCAGCGTATATCCTCCACTTCCCGCACCTCCATCCTTGAACCCCACCCCTCCTACCACAACAAGGTCAAAAGCCCCCTGGTCCTCACAATAGGTGTAAAACCTGCGCACACACCTCTATCTCAGGCCCCAAAGGACTTTGTTCATATCCGGCAGAGATTTTCCTGTGTATCCAAACACCTCATCTAATGTGTCTGTTGTTCTTGATGCAGTCTCCTCTACATTGAGGAGACATGACCCCAACTCGCGGAACATTGCAGGGAACATCTCTGGGACACACGCACCAAACAACCTCACCGCCCTGCGGCAAACCACTTCAACTCCCCCTCCCTCTCTGCCAAGGACATGCAAGTCCTGGGCCTCCTCCACTGACAAATCTGAGCCACTGACGACTGGAGGAAGAATGCCACATTTTCTGCTTTGGAACGCTTCAACCACACAGCATCAATGTCGGCTTCACTAGTTTCCTCATCTCCATTATCTCTCAGCCCCCTAATCCCAACATCCCCCCCAAATACCCGATGGAGGGCTTATGCCTGAAGTGTCCATTCTCTTGCTCTTCGGATGCTGCCTGAGCTGCTGTGCTATTCCAGCGCCACACTTTTCGACAAAGGTGATGGATGATGCAGGAATGTAGAGTTGTGGTTAAAATCAGATCAGTCATGGTCTTATTGAAAGGCACAACAGGTATGAAGGGCTGGCTGCCCTATTGTTCCATATTCATAGGTAAGCTATGAGGAGGTCACAATGAAGGTGTAAGAAGATAGGAGTTTAAGCGAGCGGTTGGTAGACGGAATAAAATGTGGGTAAGTGTGAGGTTATTCTCTTTTTCAAGGAGAAGAGAAAAGCAGACTACTTTTCAAAACTTATAATGTTGATGTTCATGGAGACTTGAACAAAGGGAGAAAGTGAACACTGCAGATGCTGGAGATCAGAGACGAGAGAGTGGTGCTGGAAAAGCACAGCAGGTCAGACAGCATCAGAGGGACAGGAGAATCGATGTTTCAGGCGTTAGCTCTTCATCAGGGGCTTCTGCCCGAAACGTCAATTTTCCTGCTCCTCGGATGCTGCCTGACCTGCTGTGCTTTTCCAGCACCACACTCTCGACTCCGTACCCATACAAACACAAAGTGTTAGCAGGCAAGCAATGAGGAAAATGAATGACATGTTGGCCTTTATTATGTGGAGATGAAGCAAGCTTTGCTCCAATTGTTCAGGGTTTGTTGAGACCACTCCTGGAGTACTAAGTACTGTTTGATTTCTATAATTACAGATGAATGCTGTTGTGATGGAGTCAGTTCTTTAGACTGGTCCTCTGGGGCTGCATCTTTTAAACCTCTTTAAGGCAGAGCTGTGGAAATCTGCAAAGCAAAATGACCAAATGAATCAAACGATACCTGGATTAAAAAAATTACCGAACAAGCTTTCATTTTTTTGCAGCAGTTCATATAGCACCGAGCAGAATTTACCTAAACTAAACATGAATTCAACAAGTTCAGCAATTGGACAAAATAATCCATTGAATTGGCACCCCATCCACCAGATTAAATATTCGCTCACTCCAACACCAACAAAAATACAGTGGTAAGATTTGCCAACCTAGCCAGAGCAAAAGCATTGTTGTTAACTGGGAAATAACCTGGCACACTGCTCAATTGTATCTACCCATGACATAATCTGATAAGATGAAAACAGCTGGATGCAACACTTACCATTGACCTAGGTCATGCCAAACACAGCCCTGTCAACTCTGCAAAGCCTTCCCTTACTAACGCTTGATTATTTGGGTCAAAATTGAGAGAACAGTCTCACAGAGGTGGTCAAGCAACAGCCTGACACAGTCACACTCACAGAATCATACCATACAGATAATGTCCCAAACATATGAGGAACGGCTGAGGATCCTGGGATTGTATTCATTGGAGTTTAGAAGGTTAAGGGGAGATCTAATAGAAACTTACAAGATAATACATGGCTTGGAAAGGGTGGACGCTAGGAAATTGTTTCCGTTAGGCAAGGAGACTAGGACCCGTGGACACAGACTTAGAATTAGGGGGGGTAAATTCAGAACAGAAATGCTGAGACATTTCTTCAACCAGAGAGTGGTGGGCCTGTGGAATTCATTGCCGCAGAGTGCAGTGGAGGCTGGGATGCTAAATGTCTTCAAGGCAGAGATTGATAAATTCTTGATGTCACAAAAAATTAAGGGCTATGGGGAGAATGCGGGTAAGTGGAGTTGAAATGCCCATCAGCCATGATTGAATGGCGGAGTGGACTCGATGGGCCGAATGGCCTTACTTCCGCTCCTATGTCTTATGGTCTTATGGTCTTACTACCATCACCATCCCTGGGTATGTCCTGTCCCACTGTCAGGACAGACCCAGCAGGGGTGACAGCACGGTGAATACAGTCTGGAAGGAGTTGCCTGGGAGTCCTCAGCATTGTCTCTGAGGAAGGGCTTATGCCCGAAACATCGATTCTCCTGCTCCTTGGATACTGCCTGACCTTCTGTGCTTTTCCAGCACTATGGTCTCGACTCTGAGCTCCAGCATCTGCAGTCCTCACTGTGTCCCAGTCTTACGGCATCAGGTCAAACATGGCCGAGGAAAGCTCCTGCTTATGACCATGTTCTGTCCTCCCCCACCCGATGAATCAGTTCTCCTTAATGTTGAACATCACTTGGAGGAAGCACTGATGGTGGGAAAGGTGCAAAATATACTCTGGGTGGGGGAATTTCAATCACGCCCACCAAGAATGACTCGGCGGCAGCACGACCAATTAAGCTGGTCAAGTTTATCATGACTCACCGGAGTAGCATGCTGGGAATCAAGCCTCATTATTTCTAGAGTCATCACAAACCTTAAAGATTTTGAAAAGTATGCAAAATTACCCTATTTACCTGATATTTAGGCAGAATCACAGCCAGCAGTACCACAGCCAGCAGCAGCACAGCCAGCAGTAGCAGCACAGCCAGCACAGCCAGCAGCAGCACAGCCAGCAGAGCCAGCAGCACCGCCAGTAGCAGCACAGCCAGCACAGCCAGCAGCAGCACAGCCAGCACAGCCAGCAGCAGCACAGCCAGCAGCAGCGCAGCCAGCAGCAGCACAGCCAGCAGCAGCACAGCCAGCAGCACCACAGCCAGCAGCAACAGATAAGGGGAAATAAACTGGCTTTTTTCAGGCTGTGGGGTTCACGATAGCAAAAAGGACAGCTCATTCTTTTACAGCAATTTGATGGGTTCTTACCAAACATTTAGCTACCTGGGAACCAATCTCATTGTTGTTGTTTTATAGGCAGAAGGTCTGGTTTCAATTCAGGTCACCATTCCACAGACCAATGACGCCAGCTTGTACGAGGGGGCATAACTACAAATTGAGGGGTGATAGATTGAAGACAGATGTCAGAGGCAGGCTCTTTGTTCAGAGAGTGATAAGGGCATGGAATGCCCTACCTGCTAATGTAGTTAACTCAGCCACATTAGGGAGATCCTTGGATAAGCCCATGGATGATGATGGGATAGTGTAGGGGGATGAGCTGAGAGTAGTTCACAGGTCAGCACAACATCAAGGGCCGAAGGGCCTGTTCTCGGTTCTATGTTCGAGTTGTTGCTGGCTGGATCTCTATTCATACACTCCACTGTCTCCTAGGTCATCTGTAGTAATATCCCCCACTTCTTGAACAAACATCATTATAAAGAACACTTCTAATGAATGTCAGGTAACTTGCTTTGACAAAGCGCAGTAATCCTTCAACCATCCTTGACTTTTAAAATAGCCTTTTTCCCATTTCAGCCCACAATTAAAACATTGAAAAATAAGAAGGCGTGGTCTTTATAAGACCTAAAGGATATAACAGCTAAAATGGGCCTGCAGTGGTGGTGAGTGAAGCAACAAGAGGAAAGAACTGACTTCCTCTTTCCTCACTCATCAACCTATTGCATCTGTCTGTGACAGTATCAGTGACAGTGACCATTGCACAGTCCTTGTGGAGACAAAGTCTAATCTTCACATTGAGAATGCTCTCCATCGTGTTGTGTGCCACAATCACAGTGTGGAAAGGGATAGTCGTCAACCAGATGTAGAAACTCAAGACTGGTTATACATAAGGTGCTGTGGGCCATCACAAGCAGAGCTGTACTCCAAAACAATCTGCAATCCCATGGCCTAGCATATTCCTCACACTACCATTACCATTTAAGGCAGGGGATCAGCCCTGATGCAGTGGAGTCGAGAGTGTGGTACAGCAGGTCAGGCAGCATCCGAGGAGCAGGAGAGTCGAAAGCCCTTCATCAGCCCTGAAGCAATGGAAACTGCAATAAGGTATGCCAGAGGCAGCTCTAGGTATCCCTAAAAATGAAACTAATGAAGCTAAAAATGAAACGGGACTACCTGCTTGCCAAGCAATAGAAGCAGCAACTGATGAGCTAAGCGATCCCACAACCAAGGAATCAGGGCTCTGCATTGCTGCCACAACTAGTTGTGAATTGTGGTGGACAGTTAAACAACTCACTGGGAGAAGAGGCTCTACAAATATCCCCAACCTCAGTGCAAGAGATAAAGCTGAAGAATTTATAGCACGCTGCAGCCAGGAATGTCGTGTGAGTTACATTCAACTTCTACAAGCCACTTATTGAACCTGAGCTGGAGTATTCTGTGGGTGTCACAGTATAGGATAGATGTGAATGTATTGGAGAGAGTGCTGAAGGGGTTTACAGGAATGGTTCCCAGGATGAGAAACTTCGGCTGTGAGGTTAGAGTGAAGAGGTTGCATCTGTTCTCCTTAGAGAGAAAAAGGCTGAGAGGAGATTTGTTTGAAGTTTTCAAAACCACGAATGGGCAGGATAGAGTGTGGAGGGAGAAGCTGTTCCCACTTGTAAGAACAAGATGATATATATATATATATATATATATATATATATGATCTACAAATGAAACAAGGGTGATGTGGGAAAAATCTTTTTTACGTAGCGAGGATAGAATCATAGAATCCCCACAGGGTGGAAGCAGGGCCAGTTGGCCCATTGAGTCCATTCTGACCCTCCGAAGAGCATCCTACCCAGGCTTATTTCTCCTTCCCTATTGCTGTAACCCTGCATTTCCTGTGAGTAGTTAGAGTATTGAATGCACTGTCTGGAAATGTGGTGGAAGCTACTGTTGACAGTGCTATCTTGCACCACTTACCCAAAAATAAACTCCTCACTGACACCCAGTTTGGGTTCTGCCAGGATCAATCAGCTCATTATCCTCATTACTATCTCAGTTCAAAATAAAGAGAGGATGAGGTGAGAATGGATATCATTGACAACAAGGCCACATTTAACTGAGTGTGGCATCAAGGAACTACAGTCAATAGGAATAGGGACGTCATTTTCCACTGGTTGGAGATCATGGCCAAATGCAGCAAGATCTGGACAATATCCAGGTTTGGAGTGTTGTGTCAAGTAACATTTGTGCCACACACAAATGCCAGGCAATAACCATCTGCAATAAGAGACAATCTAACCATCATCCCTTGTCATTCAACAACATTAAACACCACCAAATCCCCTACTATCAACATCCTGGGGATTACCATTGACCAGAAACTGTACTGGAATTGCCATATAAATATAATGATGACAAGAGCAGGCCAGAGGCTGGGAACTCTGCAACGAATAACCTATCCCCTGACTTCACAAAGGCACAAGTCAGGATTATAATGGAATACCCCCCCACTTGCCTGGATTGGTTTAGCTCCAACAACACTCAAGAAGATTGGTACCATCCAAGACAAGGCCGCCCACTTGACTGGTAACACTTCCACAAACAGCCACTCGCTCCATCACCAACATTAAGTAGCAGCAGGGTGTATTATCTACAAGGTGCACTGCAGAAAACCGCCAAGGTTCAAAATTGTTCATGGAATCACAGAGATTTAAGGGGCCATTCAGTCCATCATGCCGACACCAATTCTATTATCTAGTGCCAGTCTCCTGCACACCATTATTATCCAAATAATCATCCAATGCCCTCTTGAATGTCTCAGTTGAATCTGTCTCTAACACATTTCTAAACAGTGAAAGTGAGGACTGCAGATGCTGGAGATTAGAGTCAACTGACTGACATTTCTAAACGGCGCATTCTATACCCTAGCAGTTTGCTCTATGAGAAAGATATTTCCCCATCACCCTTTTGCACATGATGTATATACCCTCTTGTTCTTATTTATTAAATGAGCAGGAACAGCTTCTCTGAATCTACACAAAACCAGCCCATTCACGCTCTGGAAATCTCCAACAATCTCTTCTCAGCTTTCTTATGTCCAGGGAGAACATTTCCAACTTTGTTAATCTCTACTCAGAGCTGAGGTTTCGCATTCCCGAAGACAGTACCTTCCAAACACATGGCCGCTCCCATCCAGGAGGACAAGGGCAGCAGATATACTGGAGGGAGCACCACCACCTGCAAGCTCCCCTCCAAGGCATTCACCCTCCAGATAGGAATACACCACTGCTTCTTCAATATCGCTAAATCAAACTCCTGGAATTGCTTCCTCTGGTTCGTAGTGCCCCTACACCAACTGGACTGCAGTAGTTCATCACCATCTTCTGAAGGATAACTAGGGATGGGCAATAAATGCTGGCCAGCCACACCCTGTGAGTAATAAAAATCTTATCACATAGAGCATCTGATATATTTTGTGGGTCCTTTTCTGCTCGATGCAGATGGCTTATGGTCAAAATTCATCAATTTTTCAATACCCAATGCCATGCTAAACTTGCACTCAATTCAATCAATCGATCCAAACAATACACCCACGAGATAACCTTCTGCTTAATTTTAAAAGTGAATTCGATTAGATTAGATTACTTACAGTGTGGAAACAGGCCCTTCGGCCCAACAAGTCCACACCGACCCGCCGAAGCGCAACCCACCCAGACCCCTACATTTACCCCTTACCTAACACTACGGGTAATTTAGCATGGCCAATTCACCTAACCCGCACATCTTTGGACTATGGGAGGAAACTGGAGCACCCGGAGGAAACCCACGCAGACACGGGGAGAACGTGCAAACTCCACATGGCAATCAAAATGCATTCGTTTGAAAATAAAATCATTTTCTCTCCGAATCTGCAAGTTTAATTTACTGCTGTGTGTTCGGGGGAGAATTGTAATGTGTCCGGTTTCCTGCTTAATGCTGACAGATAAAATAATCTGACCACAGGCCAAGCTGCTTCGTTTGAGCCAAAGGGCTAACATGCTGATCCTATCACCTCCTGATGCTGTTTCGCTCAGAAGATTGCTGAGCTTTTTTTCCCACAATTAGCTAAATATAAAATATCATTTCTGCTCAGGCCTGTCTGACAATAGATTGAAAAATTGATGAATTTTGACCAAAACTGTGATTGTACAAATGAACTTTGGAAGAGGAGGGGTTTTCCCTCATAGAGTCATAGAGATGTCATACACCACGGAAACAGACCCTTCGGTCCAACCCGTCCATGCCGACCAGATATCCCAACCCAATCTAGCCCCACCTGCCAGCACCCGGCCCATATCCCTCCAAACCCTTCCTGTTCATATACTCATCCAAATGCCTCTTAAACATTGCATTTGTACCAGCCTCCACTACATCCTCTGGCAGCTCATTCCATACACGTACCACCCTCTGTGTGAAAACGTTGTCCCTTAGGTCTCTTTTATATCTTTCCCCTCTCATCCTAAACCTATGCCCTCTAGTTCTGGACTCCCCGACCCCAGGGAAAAGACTTTGCCTATTTATCCTATCCATGCCCCTCATAATTTTGTAAATCTCTATAAGGTCACCCCTCAGCCTCCGATGCTCCAGGGAAAACAGCTCCAGCCTGTTCAGCCTCTCCCTGTAGCTCACATCCTCCAAACCTGGCAACATCCTTATAAATCTTTTCTGAACCCTTTCAAGTTTCACAACATCTTTCCGATAGGAAGGAGACCAGAATTGCACGCAATATTCCAATAGTGGCCTAACCAATGTCCTGTATAGCCGCAACATGACCTCCCAACTCCTACACTCAATATTCTGACCATTTGATCTTGAAATAAAATATAATAAGCTGTTTCCAAACAACTTTTGCTCAGAGGTGATGGTATCGTCCCTGGACTAGCAATCCACTCACCCAGGCTAATGATTTGGGGACATGGTTCAAATCCTCTCACGGCAAATTATGAAATTTAGTTCAAAAGTCTGGGATTAAAAAGATACTCTCCTGGTGACCATGAGACTAGTCAACCGTCATTAAAAAAAAAAGCACACACTGGGTTCACCACTATCCTTCAGGGAGAGAAATCTTCTGTCCTTAACTGGTCAAGTCGACATGTGACTCCAGACCCATAGCAACGTGCATGACTCTTCATTGTCCTTTGGAACGGTACTCACTTGTAAAAATTACTACTAAACCAAAAGGAAGCAAAGAAACAGGGTAAACAAAATCAATCTAAGCACCATAAGCAACAGTGGCAAACCTAGCCCTGTCAGCCTGGCAAAGGCCTTCCTAATTATAGCACCACCACCACCACCATTCCTGGGCATGTCCTGTCCCATCAGCAGAGTAGACCCAGCAGAGGTGGTGCCACAGTGGGATACATTTGGGAGGGAGCTGTCCTGGGAATCCTCAATATTGTTTCCAGACCTTGTGAAGTCTCCTGGTATCATGTCAAACACAGGGAAGAAAACTTCCTGGTTACCACAGACCATCTGCCATCAGGTGCTGAATCAGCACATTTCCATGTTGAACAACACTTGGAGGGAATATTGAGGGGGACAAGGGCACAGAAGGTTCAATGCCCACCGCAAGAGTGGCTCAGCAGCACCCCAACTGACTAGGCTGTGTTAGGCTGGGTCTGCGGCATTGCTCAGGGTTCACTGGGGTAGGGGGAATGTGTAAATTCATCACATGTTCAATCCACTGCCACTCAGGCAGCGAAAGTGGGGCAGGCTAAAGGCACTCCCAACTATCTCCTGAACCTTGGCTCAGGGGTCAAAGGGAGAAAGAAGGGAGTTAATCTGTAGCCATGAACAGAAAACATAGAAGGTTCCAGATCAGTAGAGGCCCTTTGGCCCTCGATGTTGCGCCACCTTGTGAAGCCAATCTGAAGCCCATCTAACCTATGCTATTCTGCTCTTGTCCATATGCTTATCCAATGACCATTTAAATGCCCTTAAATTTGGCGAGTCTACTACTGTTGCAGGCAGTGCATTCCACGCTCCCATTATTCTCTGAGTAAAGAAACTACCTCTGACATCTGTCCTATATCCATCAGCCCTCAATTTAAAGCTACGTCCCCTCGTGCTAGCCATCGCCATCCGAGGAAAAAGGCTCTCACTGTCCACCCTATCTAACCCTCTGATTACCTTATACGTCTTAATTAAGTCACCTCTCAACCTTCTTCTCTCAAACAAAAACAGCCTCAAGTCCCTCAACCTTTCCTCATAAGAGCTTCCCTCCGTTCCAGGCAAATTCCTAGTAAATCTCCTCTGAACCCTTTCCAAAGCTTCCACATCCTTTCAATAATACAGTGACCAGAACTATACGCAATACTCCAAATGTGGCTGTACCAGAGTTTTGTACAGCTGCAGCATGACCTCATGGCTCCGAAACTCAGTCCCTCTACCAATAAAATGCCTTCTTAACAACCTTATCAACCTGGGTGGCAACTTTCAGGGATCTATGTACTTGGACACTGAGATCTCTCTGCTCATTTATACCACCAAGAATCTTCCCATTAGCCCAGTACTCTTTATTCCTGTTGCTCCTTCCAAAGTGAATCACCTCACACTTTTCTGCAATTGCCACCTCTCAGCCCAACTCAGCAACTTATCTAAGTCCCTCTGTAACCTACAACATCCTTCGGCATTATCCACAGCTGTACCAAGATTAAGTGTCATCTGCAAATTTACTAACCCATCCTTCTACGCCCTCATCCAGGTCACTTATAAAAATGACAAACAGCATTGGACCCAAAACAGATCCGTGCAGTACACCACTAGTAACTGAACTCCAGGATGAATAATTCCCATCAACCACCACCTTCTGTCTTCTTTCAGTTAGCCAAGTTCTGATCCAAACAGCGAAATCACCCTCAATCCCATGCCTCTGTATTTTGTGCAATAGCCTA
>NC_057725.1:69010626-69023414 GCF_004010195.1 Chiloscyllium plagiosum | reverse complement strand
TGACAGCTCATTCCACACTCGCACCACCCTCTTTGTGAGAAGGTTGTTCCTCAGGTCCCTTTTAAATCTTTCCCCTCTTGCCTTGAACCCATGCCCTCTAGTGAAAGGACCTTTGCTATTCACCTTATCTGTGCCTGTCATGATTTTCTAAACCTCTACAAGATCACCCCTCAGCCTCAAATCCTTCAGTGACAAAAGTCTCAGCCTATCCAGCCTTTCCTTATTACTCAAACACTCCAGTCCCAGTAACATCCTGGTAAACCCTTTTTTTTTTTGGACCCTTTCCAGCTTACTAACATGCTTCCTCTATCAGGGCAACCATCTATGACCGCTTAACCAGAGATGCACGCAGTTGTCAGAGAAATTGATTGGCTATCCTACTCATTGAGCTTGTCGAGTAGAATTTATGATCTTGCTGTAACAAATGCTCAGAGAATATTGAGTGGGTGTTTGAGATATTTATAGAGGCTGCTTCTACAGCACCCTTCCTGTATTGCAGTATGACAGGCACGCTCATTATTAATCCACAGTATAAACCTGTTTCCCAGTAATAATAAAAGGTTTAGAATATACAAGTTGAGCAGTCCCCCTGCAATACTACAGTCTTAGTTCATAAGATGAGAAGGTTTTTACACTCGAAGGATGATTTGACTTTGATGTGTGTTAAATGTGCATGAAGCGTATGCAGGTGGCAGTTACTTGCCTGGGCTACAGACTTAAATATGTGATGTTGTGTTAGAAAGTGTCGACTTGTCACATGTAACTTTGTAAATACGCAGCAAACTATCTATTAACTGGCACCTAAGGGACCAGGAGAGTGCCAGTTTAACAGGTATTTCAGTTGATCCACAATAGAGCCCCACATAATCAATGTGAAAACGCACCCTAACTTTTTAAAAATTGTATTCATTTGTGGAAAGTCTGTGTTGCTGGCTAGCCAGCAGTTGCCCTCGATAAGGTGGTGGTGAGCTGCCTTCTTAAACCCCTAGCCAATAGGAATGTAATGCATACATGTCGCTGTGATACTTTATTTACAGCAGAATGCAACTTTTCCCTAAATAAAACTTAACGGCAGAGGGCCTCCTCGCTCGTATCCACAACTGACTACTCGAACACTGTAATAATACAGTCGACTTCTGGCATATAATTTTTAGTCAGTTTATCAAGAATGCTCATTCATAAGGTGCTGGTTTAAACAAAGCTTGCCGTAACTACAAAAGAGTGTAAAGATTAGATTCCCTACAGCGTGGAAACAGGCCCTTCAGCCCAACAAGTCCACACCGACCCGCCGAAGCGTAACCCACCCAGACCCATTCCCCTACATTTACCCCTTACCTAACACTACGGGCAATTTAGCATGGCCAATTCACCTAACCTGCACATTTTTAGATTGTGGGAGGAAACCGGAGCACCCGGAGGAAACCCACACAGATACGGGGAGAATGTGCAAACTCCACACACAGTCGCCTGAGGCGGGAATTGAACCCGGGTCTCTGGCGCTGCGAGGCAGCAGTGCTAACCACTGTGCCACCGTGCTGCTCCAGGTCTGTCCTTCACCACCTATCGCAGAACCTTGTAGACTACAAAATGAGTCGGACTGGAAGCTGCAACCCTGCTAGCCGTGGGCAGACAGCAGATGTAACTGGTTGGGGTCTGATTCCTGCATTGTACACAGTGTTGGAGCTGTAAGTACCAGCAGCACAATGAATTGGATGTGCGGCTGTGTCCTTGACAACTTGCGATGGAAAGAAAGGATCTTGTCGCACAAATACTCATGGTGCAGCGAGTGGTTCCTTGAGAGAGAGAGACCCTGATCAGATATCTGCTGCCTCAGGAAAATAAGCCTTGGGGGAGGTGTGGGCAATAATAGTTTTCCCATCAACGTTCATTCAGCAAGCGGGGCATTCTGACAGAGAGCCGATGTTTGTCAGATTTGTCAGTTTGTCAGTGCTGGCATCAATGTAACAGAGGGGTTAGAGACGAACAGGATGAGGAGGTTGCAAGTGTCCTGTCAGTCCTGGCCTGTACAGCAGAGGACAGAAGTGTAACAGGAATCCCAGAATACTCAAAGAGCTGATCATCATGCATCGAGCTGCCCGAAACAGGAAGGTAGGGTCCCCAAACTAATAAAAGACCCAGGAGGTTTGGGAGAATGGTGGCAATAATGAATTTGAACATATTTTACTTGTCAGAGAGTTTTAGTCCTGTGATGCCTTTTCAGTCAGTGACTTTAAGTTGCGCAGTTTTAGATATTATTTGCAGTTCAAAGTTACGTGTAACAGATTGGTTAGAGTATTACAGTGATTTATTGAATAATGATATTTGGAACAAAGTTAAGTCACATAAATGTCATGCCTGCTTTGTGTATGGTGTTGAGAACACATTGAAGTGACTGAGGGGAAGTGTAGTTCTATGTACAGTAACTGGGGTAAGCAAAGATCTTGTCTCCTGTGAGATACTTGCGTTGTTGAGTGAATCTTTCAGAAAAGCATAAATGAAACGTGACAGGAGCGTAAGGCAGTTAATGTTTGTGAATCTACGGTTTACCCAGTCACAACTTCATTGTGAATGCAGACCAAAACTTGGATGTTTCTGATCAGTGCTGGACAGACATTAGTGACATCAGGGAATGAGGATCTGAGGAAAAAAACGTTGCTTGCTTTTTCAGTTACATAATTCAAATTATTCGACTCCACAAACATTAAGTAAGAGCTGCAGGTAACAGTATTTGTGATGAAGAGTACGTAGGACAACGATGATGGAAGAGATTATTGCGAAGTATACCTGGGTTCATTTCCCGCCTCAGGCGACTGACTGTGTGGAGTTTGCACATTCTCCCCTGCATGGGTTTCCTCCGGGTGCTCCGGTTTCCTCCCACAGTCCAAGGATGTGCAGGTCAGGTGAACTGGCCATGCTAAATTGACCATAGTGTCAGATGCATTAGGGGTAAATATGGGGAATGGGTCTGGGTGGGTTACTCTTCGGAGGGTCGGTGTGGACTTGTCGGGCAGAAGGGCCTGTTTCCATACGGTAGGGAATCTAATCTAATCTTTTAAGTTCTTGTGTGAGATGTGGATACTGTGCGTGAGCTGACCTTGAACTGATGGGTTTTCTCAGCTGTGCCAGAGGGCAGTCAGGAGTCAACCCAATGGTGTGGTGTCGGAGTCACACTGGGATTAAATTCACAGGAGGACAGGAGTGAACCAAACGGGTTTTTACAAAGGCTGCATGCTCTGAATTAGACTGGTTTTCATTTCTAATACTTATTAAATGTAAATTTCACCATCTATTGTGGTTGTATTCGGACATTAACCTGGGGTTGTGAAGGTCAGGGACACAAACCACAGCTTTCTATGTTATTGCTTGGCTTGAAAGTTGGAAGATGCTACCATATTGTATAATAAGACTTCCATTAGTCCAAGACTTTGAGATATTGCTAGAAGGTACAAGACATTCTACATTTTGGTGGGTCCCCCAAAAGCCAGGGTTGGTAAGTATAGCTGGTTGGAGATAGTGAGAACTGCAGATGCTGGAGAGTCCGAGTGAAGCTGGAAAAATGCATATCAGGTCAAGCAGCATCAGGGAAGAAGGGAGTCAATGTTCCAAGTCGGAACCTTTCATCAGGATTCTGAACCCCCCAAAGGGCAGATCATGAATTGGATGACAATTTGAAAGCAAATGGGGGAAATTCTTTTTGCAGAGAGTGGGTCTAGAATGGACTGCACTGCTTGAGAGAATGGTGGAGGCAAAGTCAGTTGAAGCATCCCAAAGGGAATGGTCTACAAAGGTAGCATGGGTGAGGTTATAGGGAGAAGATGGCAGGATGGATGGAAGGGATTTGGAGAGCCAGTCAGAAGGCAAAATGGCCTCCTCCAGTCCATTGCTGGACTAACTCAGTGAGAGCTTGGTGAGCCCCATTACTATTCTACAGATTCATTGAATAAACTGACTGTAAATTACAGTCAGTCACATTACTGAGCACCTACTGTGCAACAGCATTCCAACATATAACTGTGATGGATGCCTGCTATCTGGTTGTGTGCTGCATGGTATCTGACTGGCTCACTACAATACACATTGTCACAGTACAGCACTCAGACAATGACCTAATTCTGTGCTGTGTGTTACCTGACTTGACAGGGCCAGTGCCCGTTGCCTTTTCTCAGTGTTTCTGTCATAGTGACTCTTGATCCTCCATGGAGTACCCAGCACATAGTGAGACCAGTTGGTCTAACAGCTGATGTCAACCTTTCTGCCCAGTACAGCCCTCCTCCCAGCATGCTTCATCTGGCCGTCTCAATATCTCTTTCATTTGCTTCCCCCCGCCCCCCGCAAAAAATGACATTTTACCTCAGTGTCAGTTTTCAGAGGAGAGTATGTGAGTGCCGAGTCGTTGCTGACCTGTTTTGAGTTTCTGGCTGTTTTGGACTCAATACATATTTGCCAACATGTTGACCCTTATTTTATAGGCATGTAATGTGCATAGCCGGGTGGATATGGGGATTAAAAACAGAAAATAGGAACAGGAGTAGGCCATTCAACCCATCGAGCCTTCCCCTGCTATTCCATGCAGCTGACCTTCTACCTCAACACACTCTCCCCTCGTTCCTCGACATCTTTAGCTTCCAGAAATATTTTTGTTTCTTAAATATATTAATTGAACCAGTTTCTACTGCATTCTGTGGGAACGAATTTTCCAGGTTTGCTACCATCTTGCTTGAAGATATTTCTCCACATCTCAGTCCTAAATGGCTTAACCCATATCCTGACTGAAGAACACCTGATTCTGGGCTCACCAGTCAGAGGAAACATTCTCCAGTGCATCCAGTGAGTCCAGCTTTGCCAGAATTTAACATGTCTTAATGTGGCCCCCTTTCATTCTCCAGTGAATACAGCCCCAAGTGATCTGGTTTCTCCTCGCAAGACTGACCTGTCGTCCCAGGAAGCAAACTGGTGAACCTCCACTGCATTCCACGCTATGGCAAATATCTCCTTCCTTAAAGTGAGGAGAGCAAAACTGTACGCAACACTGAGAGTGGTCCCACCCAAGTCATTACAGCTGCAGTAAATCTCCCTTCCCCTGGACTGTATCCTCTTGCAATGAATGCCAAATATTATTTGCCTCCGAACTGCCTTTGGTACCCACCTGGATATAATTGGCCATGTTCGCAGCGGTTGGTTTTTGATGGAGTGTTGCTGTGTAGTTTGGAATCCTGACTCACAACACCCAAGCACCGATAACTGGCACTGTCGTTGGGAGGGAGGAGTGCTTCAGCCCTTAAGGCAGTTTTTTATTGAACTGTGGAGTTCTGAGGCGCTCTGTAGGTCTGGGGAAGAAAAAGAGAGTTTCTCCTGCAGTCAGCTCCTCTCCTCACAGACTGTGTGTGTGTGTCAGTCAGTCAGTCAGTCAGTCAGTCAGTCAGTCAAAGGCAGTTGGATTAAAAACTTCCGATTTGAGTATTTGGCTAGCCATGCTGTATTCCAGCAAGCATCAGCAGCTTCCTCTGTTCAGAGATTCACATCAGAGCTTGTGTCTTTCAGGCTGATTGAGGTCAGCTTCGGTCTGTTTAATAATGAAAGTGGAAAGGTTCCTGTCCTTGACTGGTGATGAGCTGCCTCTGGTGCTCAACCCTGTCTCGTGCATCTGTGATGAGCTGGCTTCTGTTACTGTATCCTGTCAGCTCATGCTCACTGACCTACACCTCACAGGACAGCAGAACCTTGTTTTTCCAACAGCGGACTCTTATATGGGTCTGAGCGTAAGACTATAAAACAGAGCAGGTAGGCGGAAGTGAGGACAGCAGATGCTGGAGATTAGAGTAGTGCTGGAAAAGCACAGCAGGTCAGGCAGCATCTGAGGAAGGCATTCCTGAAGAAGGGCTTTTCCAGGATTCCTAATGAAGGGCTTTTGCCCGAAGCGTCGATTCTCCTGCTCCTCGGAAGCTGCGCTTTTCCAGCACCACTCTTAATCTTGACCATAAAACAGAGCAGCCGGATTCGACCTGTTGAGTCTGTTCTGCCGTTCAATTGTGGCTTATCAGTTTCTCAACCTCACTCTCCTGCCTTCTCCCCGTTCCCCTTGATCCTGTTACTAATCAAGAACCTGTCAATCTCTGTCTTAACCACACTCACTGACATGGCCTCCACATCCTTCTGTGGCAATGAGTTCCACAGATGCTTCACCTTCTGGCTGAAGAAATTCCTCCTCATTTCAGTTTGAAAGGGTTGTCCCTTCACTCTGAGTGAGGCTGTCTCCTCTGGTCCTCGTCTCTCTGACTAGTAGAAACATAATCTCCCCATCCACTCTATCCAGACCTCTCAGTATTATGTGTAAATTTTAATGAGATTCCCCCTCATCTTTGTAAACTCTATCGAGTACAGACCCAGAGCCTTTAACTGTTCCTCACATGACAAGGCCTTCATCCCCGGGATCATTTTTGTAAGCCTCCTCCAGAATCCCTCCAAGGCCAGCACATCCTTCCTCGGACACAAGGCCTAAAGCTGCTCACCATTTTCTGAATGCAGTCTGGCCATAGCCTTGTACAGCCTCAGCAGTACATCCCTATTCTTGTATTCTAGTCCCCCCGAAATGAATGCTAACATTGTATTTGCCTTCCTAACTGCAGACTGAACCGTACGTTATCCTGTTCTAGGACTCCGAAGTCCATTTGTAGTTCATATTTCTGAAGCCTTTCCCCATTTAGAAAATCCTCATGCTTTCCTATATTGTGTTCCATCTGCCACTTCTTTTCCCGCTCTGCTCAGCTGTCCTAGCCCTTCTGCAGCCTCCCTGTTTTCTCAACACGACCTGTCCCTCCATCCATCTTTGTGTCATTTGCAAACTGAGCAACAACGCCCTCCGTTCTTTTGTCCAGGTTGTTAATGTATAATGTGAATAGTTCTGATCCCCACACTTAGCCCTGCGGAACTCTACCAGTCACCAGGTGCCATCTTGAAAATGGCCCCTTTATTACTACACTCTGCCTGCTGCTGGTCAAGCAATTCTCTGTCCATGCCAGTACCTTGTCCTGAACACTGTGGACTCTTAGCTTATTTAGCAGCCTCCTGTGCAGCACCTTGTCAAAGGCGTTCTGGAGATTTAAATAAATCATATCCAGTGGCACTCCTCTGTCTAACTTGCTTATTATCTCCTCAAAGAATTCTCTCAGATTTATCAGGCATGACATTTCCTTGACAAAGCCACATTGATTCAGTCCAATTTTACCACACGTGTCCGAGTACTCCTGAATCTCGTCCTTAATAATGGACTCTAAAATCTTACCAATAACCAAGGTCAGGCTAACCAGGCTATAGGTTCCTGTCTTCTGCCGCCCTCCCTCCTTAAACACGGGGTGTTACATGAGCCATTTTCCAGTCCTCAGGGACTCTTCCTGACTCCACTGCCGGAACAATCCTCACCAACGCCAGTACGATCTCAGCTGTCTCCTTCAGAACTCTGGGGTATAGTCCATCTGGTCTGGGCGATTTATCCCCCTTCAGAGCTTTCAGCTTCTCCAACACCCTCTTCTTAGTGATGGTCACTACATTCACCTCTGCCCCCTGACCCTTTTGAAGTTCTGATATGCTGCTGGTGTCATCCACTGGGAAAACTGACACAAAATACCGACTCAGTTCCTCCGCCATTTCACTGCCTCTCCAGCCTCATTTTCCTGTGCTCCAATGTCCACTCTTGCCTTTCTTAGCTTTTAGATATTTGAAAAAAAAACTTGGTGCAATCTTCTTTTATATTACTAGCTAGCTTACTCTTTCATTCCCCTCCCCCACCCCTCATTGTATTAGTTATCCTCAGCTAGTTTCCAAAGGTTTCCCAATCCTCTGGCTTCCCACTCAGGGTCCAACCAAGAGGAAGGAGGGGTGCAGAAAGTGGGGGTGGTGTGCAGGGTTAGTATGGGGTGAGCTTCATCGTTACTCAAAAGCTACACAATCGAAGAGAGCAACTTTATCAGGGACTCCAATGTAAATGGAACTTCAAGTGTTCGAGGTGGAGGGGAATTTTCCAGGCCGTTCCTTCAGCGTGTGCTATGATGGGAATTCTGTACCTCCCGTTCCAGACTAGAATAACAAGTGCCGAACCTTTGCAAAGTCTGCTCCCATTGAGATGTTTGCAGGAGACTGCTTCCCACATCACCCCACGCAATATCACAGCGGCTGTATGTTTCCCTGGGACGTGGGTCCATGCTGACATTGTGGGAAACAGCTTGGTGTGGGCTTATTCCCACAGATCCATTCACCCCTCTCAGCACAGTTGCTGCCTGTTTCACTGTTTAGTTTTTAAATATATCGGTGCACAGTTGTTGCTGAGCTGCCATAACAATTTTGTTTCTGAAAGTGAATCTGATCTCTGCAAACTTTCAAGAATGAAAGCACCCATTCTGTACTTAACCTCACTTTGTATTGTGTTGAGGTGTTTAAAACATGGCTTAGATTGGAACTGGAACATATCATTATTTTTATTGTGACCTGTTTGTTCTGAAACATTCACATCGTGTTGGAATATTCAGGATCCTTTCAATCTTGTGTAAAACCCTCCGAAGACGGCCACAGACAGAGAAAAGCTCTCTCTACACTGTCCCTGTCAAACATTCCCAGGACAGGGTCAGCACAGGGTTAAGGTGCAAATTGCTAGTCACGGGCACTAGTACAGTTGCGAAACGGACGTTTGAGTGCTCGTCAACTGAAGTAGTATCGGCTGAGGTTAGAAACAGGAAAGGAGAGATCAGCCTGTTGGGGAGTTTTCTATAGACCTCTGAATAGTTCCAGAGATGTAGAGGAAAGGATAGCAAAGATAATTCTGGATGGGAGTGAGAGTAACAGGGAAGTTGTTATGGGTCTTTTAACTTTCCAAATATTGACTGGAAATACTATAGTTTGAGTACTTTAGATGGGTCAGTTTTTGTCCAATGTGTGCAGGATTGTTTCCTGACACAGTATGTAGACAAGCCAATAAATGGCAAGGCCACATTGGATTTGGTATTGGGGAATGAACCTGACCAGGTGTTAGATTTGGAGGTAGTTAAGCACTTTAGTGATAATGACCACAGTTCGGTTATGTTTACTTTAGCAATGGAATGGGATAGGTATATAACACAGAGCAAGAGTTATTGCTGCGGGAAGAGGCAATTATGATGCGATTAGGCAAGATTTAGGATACATAAGATGGGGAAGGAAACCACAGGGGATGGACACAATTGAAGTGTGGAGCTTATTCAAGGATCAGCTGCTGCAGGTCGTTGATAAGTACGTACCTATCAGACAGGAAGGAAGTTGTTGAGTGAGGGAGCTGTGATTTCCGAAAGAAGTTGAATCTCTTGCCAAGAGGACGAAGGCTTAGGTTAGGATGAGACGTGAGGGCTCAGTTAGGGCGCTTGAGAGTTACAAGTCAGCCAGGAAAGACCTAAAGAGAGAACTAAGAAGAGCCAGGAGGGGACATGAGAAGTCATTGGCAGATAGGATCAAGGAAAACACTAAGGCTTTCCATAGGTATATCAGGAATAAAAAAATTACTAGAGTAAGATTAGGAGACAGTGAGTTCTGCTGATGCTGGAGAACAGAGTTGAGACTGTGTTGCTGGAAAAGCACAGCAGGTCAGGCAGCATCCGAGGAGCAGGAGAATCAACGTTTCAGGCCGGAGCCTTTCATCAGGAAAGGATGATTCACCATTCCTGATGAAGGGCTCCGGCCGGAATGTCGATTTTCCTGTTCCTCGGATGTTGCCTGACCTGCTGTGCTTTTCCAGCACCACACTCAACAGAGTAAGATTAGGGCCAATCAAGGATAGCAGTGGGAAGTTGTGTGTGGTGTCTGAGGAGATAGGGAAAGCGCTAAATGAATATTTTTCATCAGTACTCACACTGGAAAAAGACGATGTTGTTGAGGAGAATACGAAGATAGAGGCTTCCAGACTAGATGGGATTGAGGTTCACAAGCAGGTGGTGTTGGTAATTCTGGAAAGTGTGAAAATAGATAAGTCCCCTGGGCCGGATGGGATTTATCCTAGGATTCTCTGGGAAGCCAGGGAGGAGATTGCCAAGCCTTTGGCTTTGATCTTTATATTGTCATTGTCTACAGGAATAATACCAGAAGACTGGAGGATAGCAAATGTTGTTTCCTTGCTCAAGAAGGGGAGTAGAGACAACCCTGGTAATTATAGACCGTTGAGCCTAACTTCAGTTGTGGGTAAACCTTGAAAGTGGAGTCGCAGGTAGATAGGACAGTGAAGGCAGCGTTTGGTATGCTTTCCTTAGGGGTTGGGAGGTCATGTTGCGGCCGTACAGGACATTGGCTAGGCCACTGTTGGAATATTGTGTGCAATTCTGGTCTCCTTCCTATCAGAAAGATGTTGTGAAACTTGAAAGGGTTCAGAAAAGATTTACAAGGATGTTGCCAGGGTTGGAGGGTTTGAGCTACAGGGAGAGGCTGAACAGGCTGGGGCTGTTTTCCCTCGAGCATCGGAGGCTGAGGGGTGACCTTTATAGAGGTTTACAAAATTATGAGGGGCATGGATAGGGTAAATAGACAAAGTCTTTTCCCTGGGGTCGGGAAGTCCAGAACTCGAGGGCATAGGTTTAGGGTGAGAGGGCAAAGATATAAAAGATAGCAAAGATAATTCTTTGCTACGGGGCAACATTTTCACGCAGAGGATGGTACGTGCATGGAATGAGCTGCCAGAGGATGTGGTGGAGGCTGGTACAATTGCAACATTTTAAGTGGCATCTGGATGGGTATATGACTAGGAAGGGTTTGGAGGGATATGGGCCAGGTGCTGGCAGGTGGGACTAGATTGGGTTGGGATATCTGGTCAGCATGAATGGGTTGGACCAAAGGGTCTGTTTCCATGCTGTACATCTCTATTACTCTATGATTATAAAAGATCACATTTATAATCACCTAGAAAGAAATAAGTTGATTAGGGATAGTCAACGTGGTTTTGTCGTGCCTCACAAACCTTACTGAGTTCTTTGAGAAAGTGACCAAACAGGTGGATAAGGTTAAAGCAGTTGATGTGGTGTATATGGATTTCAGTAAGATGTTTGATAAGGTTCCCCATGATAGGCTATTGCATAAAATACGGAGGCATGGGATTGTGGGTAATTTAGCGGTTTGGATCAGATAATTGGCAAGCTGGAAAAATACAAAGGGTGGTGGTTGATGGGAAATGTTCATCCTGGAGTTCAGTTACTAGTGGTGTACCGCGAGGATCTGTTTTGGGGCCACTGCTGTGTTCATTTTTATAAATGATCTGGATGAAGGTGTAAAAGGATGGGTTAGTAAATTTGTAGATGGCACTAAGGTCGGTGGAGTTGTGGATAGCGTGAAAGGATATTACAGGTTACAGAGAGACATAGATAAGCTGCAGAACTGGGCTGAGAGGTGGCAAATGGAGTTTAATGTGGAAAGATGTGAGGTGATTCACTTTGGAAGGAGTAAGAGGAACGCAGAGTACTGGGCTAATGGTGAGATCCTTGGTTGTGTAAATGAGCAGAGAGATCTTGGTGTCCATGTACATAGATCCTTGAATGTTGCCACCCAAGTTGATAGGGTTGTTAAGAAGGCACACGGTGTGTTAGCTTTAACTGGTAGAGGGATTGAGTTTCGGAGCCATGAGGTCATGCTACAGCAGTACAAACATCTGGTGCGGCCGCACTTGGGATATTATGTACAGTTCTGGTCACCGCATTTTAGGAAGGATGTGGAAGCTTTGGAAAGGGTTCAGAGGAGATTTACTAGGATGCTGCCTGGTATGGAGGGAAGGTCTTATGGAGGGACTTCAGGCTGTTTTTGTTAGAGAGAAGATTGAGTGGTGACTTAATTGAGACATGTAAGATAATCAGAGGGTTAGATAAGGTGGACAGTGAGAGTCCTTTTCCTTGATTAATGATGACTAGCATGAGAGGACATAGCTTTAAATTGAAGGGTGATAGATATAGGACAGATGTCAGAGGTAGTTTCTTTACTCAGAGAGTAGTAGGGGCGTGGAACGCACTGCCTACAACAGTAGTAGACTTGCCAACGTTAAATGTTCATTGGATAGGCATATGGATGAGAATGGAATAGTTTGAGTTAGATTGGTTCTACAGGTCAGCGTAGTATCGAGGGTCGAAGGGCCTGTACTGTGCTGTAATGTTCTATGTTCCACGTTCTAGATACAGAGTTAAGCTGCCTGTACTCTGACCCCATAAAACACTCCAGGACTTGGGCAGCATGGAGTCAGACACAGAGTAAGCTTGCTCTATACTGTCCCCATCAAACACTTGCAGGACAGGGACAGCACAGGGTTAGATACAGAGTAAGGTTCCTCGTGTAGCACACATACAGTGCGCCATCTGAATTGTTGGTAGTTTGTTAGGAGGGGGTTTAATCTAACACTAGAGAGAATAAGGAGTGCTTACCACCTTTCTGAGCAAGTGCTACAATGACAGTCCCTCACCCTAGTCTGTATGGAGCACTCTGACTAGTTAAATCCATTGTTTAATTAGATTAGGATATGGAACATGTAAAAATGACAGCTTGTGATGGCACATCATTTCCATGTCTGTGCCCCTGTGGGTTCAGGCTCAGTGTAATTATTTGGAGATGATTGGTATGAGTCCATGCTCTGGGTTTAAGTTGTGCTGTTGTAACGAAGTGCATTGTTTTGGATTAGCATGTCCTTGCATCTGCTCAAGGTCCCATTGCTCTCCCTCTTTTCAGCTATTGATATTCTCTGTCTCTGTGTGTGTCTGTCTCTGTGTGTGTCTGTCTCTGTGTGTGTCTGTCTCTGTGTGTGT
>NC_057725.1:68998006-69003840 GCF_004010195.1 Chiloscyllium plagiosum | reverse complement strand
CCATCTCCAAGGCACGAGTCAGGAGTGTGATGGCACACTCCCCACTTGCCTGGAAGGGTTCATTCCTTAGCTGTCGCTGGGTCAAAATCCCAAAATTCCCGCATACAGCCTGGAGCTGGTGATGGCTCACCAACAGGATGGGCCATAATATTTCCAGGGGCATCCACGTGCTTTCTAGGTATTTAATAAACGCTCCCCCAATGTAACATGCTCCCCTAGCCCCTCTTCATTCCCCAGAACCGCTTCCTCTCTCTGTAAACGGACGACACTGTGCAGGAAAGGTCTTGGACACAAATATCCAGGAATTCCTTTCCCTGTACCCTGTCGCTATCTCAGTCCATGTTATACTAATTAAAGTTCCAATTATCACTGCTATATCGTTCATACGTTCTCTGTAATTTTCCAGCTCTGATTCTCTCCTGTTGTTTGGTGAGACCAGTGTTATACAGTAACATAACAGCTTCTTTAATGTTCCTGGATTTGTGCTAAGTAGACACTGACCTTAGCTGCTGAATCATATTACTCCTCTCCAGTGGTCTGGTAGTTTCCATGATGATTACTTCCACCGTACCCACCGCTCATGCCCGAAACGTCGATTCTCCTGCTCCTTGGATGCTGCCTGACCTGCTGCACGTTTCCAGCACCACATTTTCAGCTCGTACCTATCATTTCCCTGAATAATGTGTAAACTGATGTTTGTGAGCCCAGTCTGCCCGCCTTGGAGCCAGGTCTCAATCACTGCTGATATATCCTAGTCACATGGTGGAACATTCTTGCAGCTCATTAAATCCATCTTAGCCTATTTCTCATTCAGCCCACGCCAGATCCCTCCTACTCTAACTCCCATTCTCTGCCAAATGAGTTTAATATTTCAGGAAAAAGTGAGGACTGCAGACGCTGGGGATCAGAGTCGAGTGTGTGTTGCTGGAAAAGCACAGCAGGTCAGGCAGCATCCGAGGAGCAGGAGAATCGATGTTTCGGGCAAAAGCTCTGCATCGGGAAAGAGCCTCATGCCTGATGAAGAGCATATGCCCGAAACATCGATTCTCCTGCTCCTCAGACCCTGCCTGACTTGCTGTGCTTTTCCAGCAAGTTTAATATTGTCCTCGGTAAACCTTTCTGTCCCAGTTCTGTTGACATGCCACCTGTCCTTCTTCAAGCCTGAAATGTATATGCCTTTGTACCTCCTTATATACACATTTGATTGTTTACTTTTGATCATTTCCACCCCCACCAGGCTGAGGAGTTTGATGGCTTTGTCTTGGAGGTATGGAGTCAACTTGGTGGTCAGAAACGCAAGTAAGTGAAGTTACATTTGTTGTGAGCTTTGAGGTTGTGAGAGATTATTTGTCTGATGCATCTTATCTTCTGCAGTTTTCTATCAAAGGTTTAATTATTAAGAGGAGAATTGCAAGTCCTTTTGACCATCGAGTCAAACAGCGTGGAAACAGACCCTTGGGTCTGACTCCCCTACGTCCACCAGGTTTCCCGAACTCAACGAGTCTCATTTGCCTGCATTTGGCCCAAATCCCTTTAAACCTTTCCTATCAATGTAGCTGTCCAAATATCTTCTAAATGCTGTCATTGTAGCAGCCTCTGACAGCTCATTCCACACTCGCACCACCCTCTTTGTGAGTAGGTTGTTCCTCAGGTCCCTTTTAAATCTTTCCCCTCTTGCCTTGAACCCATGCCCTCTAGTGAAAGGACCTTTGCCATTCACCTTATCTGTGCCTGTCATGATTTTCTAAACCTCTACAAGATCACCCCTCAGCCTCCAATCCTTCAGTGACAAAAGTCTCAGCCTATCCAGCCTCTCCTTATTACTCAAACACTCCAGTTCCAGTAACATCCTGGTAAACCCTTTTTTTTTGGACCCTTTCCAGCTTACTAACATCCTTCCTCTATCAGGGCAACCATCTATGACCACTTAACCAGAGATGCATGCAGTTGTCAGAGAAATTGATTGGCTATCCTACTCATTGAGCTTGTCGAGTAGAATTTATGATCTTGCTGTAACAAATGCTCAGAGAATATTGAGTGGGTGTTTGAGATATTTATAGAGGCTGCTTCTACAGCACCCTTCCTGTATTGCAGTATGACAGGTACGATCATTATTAATCCACAGTATAAACCTGTTTCCCAGTAATATAATGGACTTTTATAATAAAAGGTTTAGAATATACAAGTTGAGCAGTCCCCCTGCAATACTACAGTCTTAGTTCATAAGATGAGAAGGTTTTACACTCGAAGGATGATTTGTCTTTGATGTGTGTTAAGTGTGCATGAAGCGTATGCAGGTGCCAGTTACTTGCCTGGGCTCCAGACTTAAATATGTAGATGTTGTGTTAGAAAGTGTCGACTTGTCACATGTAACTTTGTAAATACGCAGCAAACTATCTATGAACTGGCACCTAAGGGACCAGGAGAGTGCCAGTTTAACAGGTATTTCAGTTGATCCACAATAGAGCCCCGCATAATCAATGTGAAAACGCGCCCTAACTTTTTAAAAACTGTGGAAAGTCTGCGTTGCTGGCTAGCCAGCAGTTGCCTTCGATAAGGTGGTGGTGAGCTGCCTTCTTAAACCCCTAGCCAATAGGAGCGTAATGCATACATGTCGCTGTGATACTTTATTTACAGCAGAATGCAACGTTTCCTTAAATAAAACTTAACGGCAGAGGGCCTCCTCACTCGTACCCACAACTGACTATTCGAACACTGTAATAATACAGTCGACTTCTGGCATATAATTTTTAGTCAGTTTATCAAGAATGCCCATTCATAAGGTGCTGGTTTAAACAAAGTTTGCCGTAACTACAAAAGGGTGTAAAGATTAGATTCCCTACAGTGTGGAAACAGGCCCTTCAGCCCAACAAGTCCACACCGACCTGCCGAAGCGTAACCCACCCATGCCCCCCTACATTTACCCCTTTACCTAACACTATGGGCAATTTAGCATGGCCAATTCACCTAAGCTGCACATCTTTTGGACTGTGGGAGGAAACCGGAGCACCCGGAGGAAACCCACACAGACACGGGGAGAACGTGCAAACTCCACACAGTCAGTCGCCTGAGGCGGGAATTGAACCCAGGTCTCTGGCGCTGTGAGGCAGCAGTGCATACCACTGTGCTACCGTGCTGCTCCAGGTCTGTCCTTCACCACCTGTCGCAGAACCTTGTAGACTTACAAAATGAGTCGGACTGGAAGCTGCAACCCTGCTAGCCGTGGGCAGACAGCAGATGTAACTGGTTGGGGTCTGATTCCTGCATAGTACACAGTGTTGGAACTGTAAGTACCAGCAGCACAATGAATTGGATGTGTGGCTGTGTCCCTATATAAAGGAAAACAAGGTCTGACTTTGGCCTTGACAACTTGCGATGGAAAGAAAGGATCTTGTCGCACAAATACTCATGGTGCAGCGAGTGGTTCCTTGAGAGAGAGATCCTGATCAGATATCTGCTTCCTCAGGAAAATAAGCCTTGGGGGAGGTGTGGGCAATAATAGTTTTCCCATCAACGTTCATGCAGCAAGCGGGGCATTCTGACAGAGAGCCGATGTTTGTCAGATTTTAAAATGGTCAAGTCACCGGGTGCTGGCATCACTGTAACGGAGGGGTTAGAGACGAACACGATGAGGAGGTTGCAAGTGTCCTGTCAGTCCTGGCCTATACAGCAGAGGACAGAAGTGTAACAGGAATCCCAGAATACCCAATCGAGCTGCCTGAAACAGGAAGGTAGGGTCCCCAAACTAATAAAAGACCCAGGAGGTTTGGGAGAATGGTGGCAATAATGAATTTGAACATATTTTACTTGTCAGATAGTTTTAGTCCTGTGATGCCTTGCGCAGTTTTAGATATTATTTGCAGCTCAAAGAAATGTGTAACAGATTGGTTAGAGTATTACAGTGATTTATTGAATAATGACATTTGGAACAAAGTTAAGTCACATAAATGTCATGCCTGCTTTGTGTGTGGTGTTGAGAACACATTGAAGTGACTGAGGGGAAGTGTAGTTCTATGTACAGTAACTGGGGTAAGCAGAGATCTTGTCTCCTGTGAGATACTTGCGTTGTTGAGTAAATCTTTCAGAGAAGCATAAATGAAACGTGACAGGAGCATAAGGCAGTTAATGTTTGTGAATCTACGGTTTACCCAGTCATGACTTCATTGTGAATACAGACCAAAACTCGGATGTTTCTGATCAGGGCTGGACAGACATTAGTGACATCAGGGAATGAGGATCTGAGGAAAAAAACGTTGCTTGTTTTTTCAGTTACATAATTCAAATTATTCAACTCCACAAACATTAAGTAAGAGCTGCAGGTAACAGTATTTGTGATGAAGAGTACGTAGGACAAAGATGATGGAAGAGATTATTGCGAATGGACCTGGGTTCAATTCCCGACTCAGGCGACTGACTGTGTGGAGTTTGCGCATTCTCCCCGTGTCTGCGTGGGTTCCCTCCGGGTGCTCCGGTTTCCTCCCACAGTCCTAAGATGTACAGGTCAGGTGAACTGGCCACGCTAAATTGCCCGTAGTGTCAGATGCATTAGGGGTAAATATGGGGAATGGGTCTGGGTGGGTTACTCTTCGGAGGGTCGGTGTGGACTTGTCGGGCCGAAAGGCCTGTTTCCATACGGTAGGGAATCTAATCTAATCTAATCTTTTAAATTCTTGTGTGAGATGTGGATACTATGGGTGAGCTGACCTTGAACTGATGGGTTTTCTCAGCTGTGCCAGAGGGCAGTCAGGAGTCAACCCAATGGTGTGGCGTCGGAGTCACACTGGGATTAAATTCACAGGAGGACAAGAGTGAACCAAACGGGTTTTTACAAAGGCTGCATGCTCTGAATTAGACTGGTTTTCATTTCTAATACTTATTAAATGTAAATTTCACCATCTATTGTGGTTGTATTCGAACATTAACCTGGGGTTGTGAAGGTCAGGGACACAAACCACTGCTTTCTATGTTACAGCTTGGCTTGAAAGTTGGAAGATGCCACCATATTGTATAATAAGACTTCCATTAGTACAAGACTTTGAGATATTGCCAGAAGGTACAAGACATTCTACATTTTGGTGGGTCCCCCAAAAGCCAGGGTTGGTAAGTATAGCTGGTTGGAGATAGTGAGAACTGCAGATGCTGGAGAGTCCGAGTGAAGCTGGAAAAAAGCATATCAGGTCAAGCAGCATCAGGGAAGAAGGGAGTCGATGTTCCAAGTCGGAACCTTTCATCAGGATTCCGACCCCCCCAAAGGGCAGATCATGAATTGAATGACAATTTGAAAGCAAATGGGGGAAATTCTTTTTGCAGAGAGTGGGTCTAGAATGGACTGCACTGCCCGAGAGAATGGTGGAGGCAAAGTCAGTTGAAGCATCCCAAAGGGAATGGTCTACAAAGGTAGCATGGGTGAGGTTATAGGGAGAAGATGGCAGGATGGATGTAAGGGATTTGGAGAGCCAGTTAGAAGGCAAAATGGCCTCCTCCAGTCCAGTGCTGGACTAACTCAGTGAGAGCTTGGTGAGCCCCATTACTATTCTACAGATTCATTGAATAAACTGACTGTAAATTACAGTCAGTCACATTACTGAGCACCTACTGTGCAACAGCATTCCAACATATAACTGTGGTGGATGCCTGCTATCTGGTTGTGTGCTGCATGGTATCTGACTGGCTCACTACAATACACATTGTCACAGTACAGCACTCAGACAATGACCTAATTCTGTGCTGTGTGTTACCTGACTATTGAATGGTGTGTGTTCTGTCTGTCTTGCTGTGTGTATCTGACTGTGTTATTGAATGGTATGTCCTGTCTGTCTTGCTGTGTAGTGTGT
>NC_057725.1:68993279-68997691 GCF_004010195.1 Chiloscyllium plagiosum | reverse complement strand
CACGAGTAGGCCATTCAACCCATCGAGCCTTCCCCTGCTATTCCACGCAGCTGACCTTCTACCTCGACACACTCTCCCCTCGTTCCTCGACATCTTTAGCTTCCAGAAATATTTTTGTTTCTTAAATATATTAATTGAACCAGTTTCTACTGCATTCTGTGGGAACGAATTCTCCAGGTTTGCTACCATCTTGCTTGAAGATATTTCTCCACATCTCAGTCCTAAATGGCTTTACCCTGTATCCTGACTGAAGAACACCTGATTCTGGGCTCACTAGTCGGAGGAAACATTCTCCAGTGCATCCAGTGAGTCCAGCTTTGCCAGAATTTAACATGTCTTAATGTGGGCCCATTTCATTCTCCAGTGAATACAGCCCCAAGTGATCTGGTTTCTCCTCGCAAGACTGACCTGTCGTCCCAGGAAGCAAACTGGTGAACCTCCACTGCATTCCCCGCTATGGCAAATATCTCCTTCCTTAAAGTGAGGAGGGCAAAACTGTACGCAACACTGAGAGTGGTCCCACCCAAGTCACTACAGCTGCAGTAAATCTCCCTTCCCCTGGACTGCAATCCTCTTGCAATGAATGCCAAATATTATTTGCCTCCGAACTGCCTTTGGTACCCACCTGGATATAATTGGCCGTGTTCGCTGCGGTTGGGTTTTGATGGAGTGTTGCTGTGCAGTTTGGAATCCTGACTCACAACACCCAAGCACCAATAACTGCGACTGTCGTTGGGAGGGAGGAATGCTTCAGCCCTTACGGCAGTTTTTTATTGAACTGTGGAGTTCTGAGGTGCTCTGTAGGTCTGGGGAAGAAAAAAGAGTTTCTCCTGCAGTCAGCTCCTCTCCTCACAGACTGTATGTGTGTGCGTGTCAGTCAAAGGCAGTTGGATTAAAAACTGTTCTGATTTGAGTATTTGGCTAGCCATGCTGTATTCCAGCAAGCATCAGCAGCTTCCTCTGTTCAGAGATTCACATCAGAGCTTGTGTCTTTCAGGCTGGGTGTTGACATTGATTGAGGTCAGCTTCAGTCCGTTTAATAATGGAAGTGGAAAGGTTCCTATCCTTGACTGGTGATGAGCTGCCTCTGGTGCTCAGCCCGGTCTCGTGCATCTGTGATGAGCTGGCTTCTGTTACTGTATCCTGTCAGCTCATGCTCACTGACCTACACCTCACAGGACAGCAGAACCTTGCTTTTCAACAGCGGACTCTTATATGGGTCTGAGTGTAAGACTATAAAACAGAGCAGGTAGACGGAAGTGGGGACAGCAGATGCTGAAGATTAGAGTAGTGCTGGAAAAGCATCTGAGGAAGGCATTCCTGATGAAGGGCTTTTCCAGGATTCCTAATGAAGGGTTTTTTGCCGAAGCGTCGATTCTCCTGCTCCTCGGAAGCTGCCTGACCTGCTGTGCTTTTCCAGCACCACTCTTAATCTTGACCATAAAACAGAGCAGCCGGATTCGGCCTGTTGAGCCTGTTCTGCCGTTCAATTGTGGCTCATAAGTTTCTCAACCTCACTCTCCTGCCTTCTCCCCGTTCCCCTTGATCCTGTTACTAATCAAGAACCTGTCAATCTCTGTCTTAAACACACTCACTGACATGGCCTCCACATCCTTCTGTGGCAATGAGTTCCACAGATGCTCCACCCACTGGCTGAAGAAATTCCTCCTCATTTCAGTTTGAAAGGGTTATCCCTTCACTCTGAGTGAGGCTGTCTCCTCTGGTCCTCGTCTCTCTGACTAGTAGAAACATCATCTCCCCAACCACTCTATCCAGACCTCTCAGTATTATGTAAATTTTAATGAGATTCCCCCTCATCTTTGTAAACTCTTATCGAGTACAGACCCAGAGCCTTCAACTGTTCCTCACATGACAAGGCCTTCATCTCCGGGATCATTTTTGTAAGCCTCCTCCAGAATCCCTCCAAGGCCAGCACATCCTTCCTCGGACACAAGGCCTAAAGCTGCTCACCGTATTCTGAATGCAGTCTGGCCATAGCCTTGTACAGCCTCAGCAGTACATCCCTACTCTTGTATTCTAGTCCCCCCGAAATGAATGCTAACATTGTATTTGCCTTCCTAACTGCAGACTGAACCGTACGTTATCCTGTTCTAGGACTCCGAAGCCCCTTTGTAGTTCATATTTCTGAAGCCTTTCCCCATTTAGAAAATCCTCACGCTTTCCTATATTGTGTTCCATCTGCCACTTCTTTTCCCGCTCTGCTCAGCTGTCCAAGCCCTTCTGCAGCCTCCCTGTTTCCTCAATACGACCTGTCCCTCCATCCATCTTTGTGTCATTTGCAAATTGAGCAACAACGCCCTCCTTTCTTTTGTCCAGGTTGTTAATGTATAATGTGAATAGTTCTGATCCCCACACTTAGCCCTGCGGAACTCTACCAAGTCACCAGGTGCCGTCTTGAAAATGGCCCCTTTATTCCTACACTCTGCCTGCTGCTGGTCAAGCAATTCTCTGTCCACACCAGTACCTCGTCCTGAACACTGTGGACTCTTAGCTTATTTAGCAGCCTCCTGTGCAGCACCTTGTCAAAGGCGTTCTGGAGATTTAAATAAATCACATCCAGTGGCACTCCTCTGTCTAACTTGCTTATTATCTCCTCAAAGAATTCTCACAGATTTATCAGGCATGACATTCCCTTGACAAAGCCACATTGATTCAGTCCAATTTTACCACATGCGTCCGCGTACTCCTGAATCTAGTCCTTAATAATGGACTCTAAAATCTTACTAATAACCGATGTCAGGCTAACCAGCCTATAGGTTCCTGTCTTCTGCCGCCCTCCCTCTCTCTGTGTGTCTGTCTGTCTCTCTCTCTCTGTCTGTCTCTCTCTCGCTCTCTCCCCGTCTCACTCCCTCTCTCTCCCCGTCTCTCTCCCTCTCTCTCCCCATCTCATCCCTCTCTCTGCAGACACTGTTGTTTGAATTTCTTGGTTACTTAGACACTTATTATAACACTGCCTGTTCAGTCAGTAGTGGTGCCAATCCAGAGAATACACTCTGTACATTTACTATCCCTGATACATCGTGCAGATGATAGTCAACATTGAGGAGAGCTGAATCATCTGTTGGATGAATTTAACTCGGTGTTATATTAATTCACACTTATCAAAAACTAGGAATTATCCCTCAGTGAATAAACAGTGCTTAAAAATAGGTATTTCTATAATCTTCAGATTCACCAAATCCAAACCCAACTCTCGGTTTAGTATGGAGAAAGTGAGGACTGCAGATGCTGGAGACCAGAGTTGAAAAGTGTAGTGCTGGAAAAGCGCAGCAGGTCAGGCAGCATCCAATGAGCAGGAGATCCTCGGATGCTGCCTGGCCTGCTGCGCTTTTCTAGCACCACACTTTTCAACTCTCAGTTTAGTATACTTGGTTAGCATGGCTGGGTTGGACCGAAGGGACTATTTCCATGCTGTATACCTCTGAATCTATCAGCAGAAATGGCACTGGGCTGAGTCTGGGCCTGTGGCCTGTAGAAATCTGTACTGAATCGCCCAGGGTGATACATGTGAAAGAGAGCACTGTCAGGTATCTGGAAGATTGCTGGCCTTCACTATCGGAGGAAGTGCTCAGCACTGCCCTGAGTCTGAGTAACGGTTCTTGTATTGCCTTCTGTCGGAATGTGTTGAGGGAAGCTGAAACATCTTAGACACTTATTATAACACTGGCTGTTCAGTCTGTAGTGGTGCCAATCCAGAGAATACACTCTGTATATTTACTATTCCTGATACATCGTGCACAAGATAGTCAACATTGAGGAGAGCTGAATCATCTGTTGGATGAATTTAACTCGGTGTTATATTAATTCACACCTATCAAAAACTAGGAATTATCCCTCAGGGATTAAACAGTGCTTAAAAATAGGTATTTCTATAATCTTCAGATTCACCAAATCCAAACCCAACTCTCAGTTTAGTATGGAGAAAGTGAGGACTGCAGATGCTGGAGACCAGAGTTGAAAAGTGTAGTGCTGGAAAAGCGCAGCAGGCCAGGCAGCCTCCGACGAGCAGGAGATCCTCGGATGCTGCCTGGCCTGCTGCGCTTTTCCAGCACCACACTTTTCAACTCTCAGTTTAGTATACTTGGTTAGCATGGCTGGGTTGGACCGAAGGGACTATTTCCATGCTGTATACCTCTGAATCTATCAGCAGAAATGGCACTGGGCTGAGTCTGGGCCTGTGGCCTGTAGAAATCTGTACTGAATCGCCCAGGGTGATACATGTGAAAGAGAACACTGTCAGGTATCTGGAAGATTGCTGGCCTTCACTGTTGGAGGAAGTGCTCAGCACTGCCCTGAGTCTGAGTAACGGTTCTTGTATTGCCTTCTGTCGGAATGTGTTGAGGGAAGCTGAAACATCGGAATTAATTCTGGGTGTCGGCAAAGATTTGGAG
>NC_057725.1:68972596-68992779 GCF_004010195.1 Chiloscyllium plagiosum | reverse complement strand
GTCAGGTATGTTTTTCCCTCTCGTTGGTTCCCTCACCACCGGCCGCACACCCAGTCTAGCAACAATGTCCTTTCGAATCTGACCAGCTCGATCAGCAGTGCTGCTGCCGAGCCAATCTTGGCAGTGGGCATTGAAGTCTCCCAGCCAGCTAACATTTCATGTTCTTGCCATTCTCAGCGTTTCCTCCAAGTGTTGTTCAGCATGGAGGGGTACCGATTCATAACACATCAAACATCAAACATAGAACAGTATAGCACAGTCCAGGCACTTTGGCCCATGATGTTGGGCCGATCGTTTATCCTACTCTAAGATCAGACTAACCTACACACCCTTCATTGTACTTCCATGTGCCTATCCGAGAGTCGCTTAAATGTCCTTAATGTCTCTGACTCTACTACCACCGCTGGCAGCGCATTCCACACACCCACCACTCTCTGAGTAAAGAACCTACCTCTGACATCTCCCCTAAACCTTCCTCCAATCACCTCGTGATAGACATTTCCACCCTGGGAAAATGTCTCTAGCTATCCACTCTATGCCTCTCATCATCTTGTACACCTCTGTCAAGTCACCTCTCATCCTTCTTCATTCCAATGAGAAAACTTTTCTTCATTAGTCATGCCCTCCAATCCAGGCAGCATCCTGGTAAATCTCCTCTGCACCTTCACTAAAGCTTCCACATCCTTCTGATAATGAGGCGACAAGAACTGAACACAATATGCCAAGTGTGGTCTAACCAGGGCTCTATAGAGCTGCAGCATAACCTCACGGCTCTTAAACTCAATCTCCCTGCTAATGAAAGCCAACACACCATAAGTCTTCTTAACAACTTTATCAACGTGGGTGGCAACTTTGAGGAATCGATGGACATGAAACCCAAGATCGCTCTGTTCCGCCACACTGCCAAGAATCCTGCAGTTTAACCCTGAAAGTTTCATTCAAATTCGACCTTCCAAAATGAATCACTTCACACTTTTCCAGATTGAACTCCATCTCCCACTTATCAGCCCAGTTTCTGCATCCTGTCAATGTCCCATTGCAACTTAAAACAGCCTCCACACTATCTACAACTCCACCAACCTGCATGTCTTCGGCAAACTTACTAACCCGCCCTTCCACCTCCTTCTCCAAGTCATTTATAAAAATCATAAAGAGCAGGGGTCCCAGAACCGATCCCTGTGGAACACCACTGGTCACCGAGCTCCTGGCTTTCCATCTACCACCACCCTCTGTCTTCTATGGGCCAGCCAATTCTGTATCCAGATAGCCAGATTTCCCTGTATCCCATGCCTTCTTATTTTCTGAATGAGCCTACTATGGGAAACCTTATCAAACGCCTTGCTAAAATCCATACTCTAACTTTATCAATGTGTTTTGTCACATTCTCAAAGTATTCAATGAGGCTGGTCAGACATGACCTGCCCCTCACAAAGTCATGCTGACTTATCTCAAATCAAACTATGATTTTCCAAGTATTCATAAATCCTGTCTCTCAGAATCCTCTCCAATACTTTACCCACCACAGACATAAGACTGACTGGGATCCCCAGGATTGTCCCAATTCCCTTTTTTGAACATGGAAATTGCATTTGCCACCCTCCAATCATCTGGCAGTACTCCAATTCTTTATGGTCCACAGTTTCTGCCTAATAGCATTGCAGTAATTCCACTTCCCCCAATTAAATACTTTCCCATATTGCTCCTATCCTTCTCCCTGAGTATAGTAAAGGGAGTTGCGATCATTATCACCGAAATGCTCTCCTACCGAGAAACCTGGCACCCATCTTGGTTCATTGCCAAGCACCAAATCCAATATGGCCTCCCCTCTAGTCGGTCTCTCGACATATTAAGTCAGGAAACCTTCCTGGACACACCTGACAAAAACTGCTCCATCCAAACTACTTGAACTAAGGAGGTTCCAATCAATATTAGAGAAGTTAAAGTTACCCATGACAACAAACCAGTTACTTCAGCACCTTTCCAAAATCTGCCTCCCAATCTGCTCCTCTGTGTCTCTGTTGCTATTGGGGCCCTCTGTGGAAAACTCCCAGTAAAGTGACTGCTCCTTTCCTGTTTCTGACTTCCACCCACACTGACTGTGTAGGCAAACTCTCCTCAATGACCTCCCTTTCTGCAGCTGTGGTACTATCCCTGATTAGCAATGCCTCTCTCCCACCTCTTTTACCTCCCTCACTATTCCTTCTGAAACATCTAAATCCTGGAACATCCAACAACCATTCCTGTCCCTGTGATATCCAAGTCTCCATAATGGCCACAACATCATAATTCCAAGTGCTGATCCATTTGAGCTAATCATCCTTATTCCTGATACTTCTTGCATTAAAATAGACATACTTCAACCCATCGCACTGACTGCACCTTTACCCTATCAAGTTCCTATCCCTCCTCACAGATTCACTGCATGCTGTATCTGGCTGTTCACTTCCTACTCCATCATCTGATCTGTTCCCAACCCCTTGCCAATCTAGTTTAAACCCTCCCGAAAAGCTCCAGCAATCCTCTCCCCCAGGATACTGGTGCCCCTCCAGTTCAGGTGCAATCCGTCCTTCTTGTACAGGTCCCACCTTGCCCAGAAGATATCCCAATGTTCCACACATCTGAAGCCCTCCCTCCTACACCGGCCCTGCAGCCACATGTTCATCTGCACTCGCTCTTTATTCTTAGCCTCACTAGCCCGTGGCACCAGCTGAGGGTGGTATTCAGCAGGAAATTTCCCTGCCCATGTTTGACCAGGAGACTTCATGGGGTCCGGAATCAATATTGAGGACTCTCAGGGAAACTCCCTCCTGACTGTATACCACTGTGCCTCCAGCCCTGCTTGATCTGTCCTGCCAGTGGGACAGGATATATCCAGGGATGATCGTAGTGATGTCTAGGACATTGTCTGTGAGGTATGATTCAGTGGATATGAGTATGTCAGACTGTACAAAGTTAAAAAACATACAGCACCAGGTTATAGTCCAGCAGGTTTAATTGGAAGCACTAGCTTTTGGAGCGCTGCTCAATCACCTGATGAAGGAGCGGCGCTCCGAAAACTAGTGTGCTTCCAATTAAACCTGTTGGACTATAACCTGGTGTTGTGTGATTTTTAACTTAGTACACCCCAGTCCAACACCGGCATCTCCGAATTATGTCAGGCTGTTGCATGACTAGTCTGTGAGACAGCTCTAACAATTTTGGCACTGGCCCCCAGATGTTCGTAAGGAGGACTGTGCAGCATCGACAGGGCTGTTTCTGACGTTGTCTTTTCCGGTGCGTCGGTCGATGCCAGGTAATCCGTCCGGATTCATTTCCTTTGAGGCATTGTAGGATTGGTACAATGGAATGGCTTGCTACGCCACTTCAGCGGGCAACTGAGAGTCAACCACGTTGCTGTGGACCTAGAGTCACATGTAGGCCAGACCAGGTGAGGACGACAGATTTCCTTCCGTGAAGGACATGAGTGAACCAGAGGTTTTTCCCGACAATCAACAATGATTTCATGGTCATCAGTAGATCCAGTCAGTGCTTATTTGAATTCAAATTCCACTGAATTCAAACCTGGGTGCCCAGAATGTTACTTGGGTCACTCCTGATGAAGGGCTCCTGCCCAAAACGTCGATTTTCCTGCTCTTCGGATGCTGCCTGACCTGCTGCGCTTTTCCAGCACCACTCTAACCTTGACTCCGATCTCCAGCATCTGCAGTCCTCACTTTCGCCTCACTAGGTTAATAAACTAGCGATAATGCCACTCGGCCATCGCCTTCCCTTTAATAACATGAAAAGAAATAATGATGTACGACCTGAGAGCAATTTCAGAGACACGTTTGTAAGGTGACCAAGACTAGTTTGTCAATATTGAATTTATCATTGCAAAAAGACAGGCAGCTGGGAAAATCCTTTGGAGTAATTCTGTTAATTAATGATGGTATTAGTAGAGTACTTCAGAAAATCGAGATGTAGAAACAGTTTGGGTAAGGGAGATGAGAAATAGCAAAGGCAAGAAGCCACTTGTGGGAGTAGTTTATAGCTCCCCTTCCCCCTCACTCGGTAGCTATACTCCAGGACAGAGAATACAGGAAGCTATAATAGGGAACTGTAAGTAAGGGACTATAATATTTGTGGGTGATTTGAATCTTCCCTTAGATTTGATGAATCATACTGACAAGCAAATCCTGAAAGATAAGTTCATAGAGTACATTTGGGTCAACTGGTAAGTATGCAGTAAACGTCAACAGGGAAGCTGGTTATCTTCGAAGCTGGTAATATACAGAATTAAATAATGGTCAAAAAGTGTGGCACTGAAAAAGCACAGCAGATCAGGCAGCAACCGAGGAGCAGGAGGGTTGACGTTTTCAGGCATGGGCCCTTCATCAAGAATGAGGGGGTGGGGAAGGAGTCTGAGAGTTAAATAAGAGGGTGGGAATGGGGCCAGGGGGAATGGTAGCTGGGAAGGTGATAGGTAGATGGAGGTGGGGCACGATGGTGATAGGTCGGAGGGGAGGGTGGAGCAGATAGGTGGGAAGGGAGATGGACAGAGGGGACAGGTCAAGGGGGCGGTGCCGAGCTGGAGAGTTGAACCCGGGATGAGGTGGGGGAATGGGGAGATGAGGAAACTGTAGAAGTTAACATTGATCCCGTGTGGTTGGAGGGTCCAAAGGCAGAAGGTACGGCCACACCTCCCCCTCACCTCCATCCAAGGCCTCAAGGATCCTACCATATGCACCAGAGGTGTCGCCCTCCTCCAGGCGTCATGTGGTTAGGATTTGGTGGTGGAGGAGGCCCTGGATTTGCAAGTCCTTGGCAGAGTTGGGGGTAAGGGGGGAATGGCCCACGGAGGAGGGAGTGTTGATGTGGTCAACCACAGGGCAGTGGGGTTGTTTGGTGCATGTGTCCCAGAGATGTTCCCTGCAACGAATCTCAGGTTGGCATCCTGTCTCCCCACTATAGAGGAGACCACATCGAGAGCAGCGGACACAGTGGATCAGGGGTTTGGAGGTGCAGGGAAATCTCTGCCAGATGTGGAAGGATCCTTTCAGGCCTTAGACTGAGGTGCAGGGCAGTGTGGGTGGTAGGGGAAGGGTGGAGGGTGGGTTAGTGGGGGGGCGTGGAACTAACAAGGGAGTCACAGAGGGAATGGTCTCTCCAGAAGGCCAATCGGGGTGGGGAGGGAAATATATCTCTGGTGGTGGGGTCTGATTGTAGGTGGTGGAAATGGCGGAGGATGATGCCCAGATGGCCTCCTATTTCAAGGACCGCAATTTCTCCTCCCATGTGGTCAATAATGCCCTCGAGTGCATCTCTTCCACCCCTCCAGCCGCAATAAGGACAGAACCCCCTGGGCCTCACCTTCCACCTCACTAATCTCCGGAGACAGCACATTATTCTTCGGTCATTTCCACCACCTACAATCAGACCCCAGCACCAGCATTTGCAGCCCTCACCTTCTCCCGGGATTAAATAATAACCTCACAATAAAGAAACCTCTGAGTAAAAATGATTCCAACTTAATAGAATTTCATATTCGCATTGAGGGTAATAAATCAAAGTAAAGAAGTAAAGAAAATTTAAATAAAGACAATTGCAAATGTATAAATGTGCAAGAATAAAGGGTATAGGGAAAATAGGTTAAAAATTAAGTTAGGAGGAAGTGAGAACTATAGATGCTGGAGGGTCAGAGTCTAAACGTGGGGCACTGGAAAAGCACAGCCGGTCAGGCAGCATCCAAGGAGCAGGAGAGTTGATTATTCGAGAATAAGCTCTTCATCAGGAAAAGCAGTTAAGGCGGTGGAAGCCGACATTTCAGAACACTCAGCGAAGATATATCCCATTGGGGAGGCAAGTTTCCATGAGAAGGTTAACTCAGAGAATCCATGGCTAACTAAGAAAGTTAAAGATATTATCAAATCGAACGTAAAAAGAAACTTGCAACTGCAAAATGTAAAAAAGGATGGTCAGTAATCAGCAATCAATGACAACAATAATGAAGAGAAAGAAATTAAAGTGAAGAAGGAAGTTAAGTGAAATATAAAAGCCAATCGTATAAGTCTCTCCGTGCTCTTAAAATATCGAAATATTAATGGGAAATCAGGAAATGGCAGAGGGTTTGAAGCAGTCTTTTCTATCTGGCTTCACAGAAGACACTGAGGGATCTCATGAGCAGGAGGAATTCAGGGGCAATCAGAAGGGAAAACCGGACAACATCGGACATGATGACATGCATCCTAGAGCAAGTACTAGCAAACCACTGCTCGTAATATCTGGTGGGGGTGGGGGGGGGTCGCAGGGTGAGTTACCGGGACCATAAGCTCTGAGGTAACATTGGCAACTGTGAAATGAACGGTCTGGTGACACAGTCCGAGGAATGGGTTCCATGACCTTTTCGAATGCATACACCAGATTTCATATCGATTTGTTATTTGAATGATACATCCTAAAAGAATTTTCTTCAAGGTTCCAACTGCAAAAAGATGATTGGAAATGCCAATCTCTCTAGTATTCCCCCACCTCTCTGCCACTCTGGCACATTTTCCCAACTTTTCTGGCCACTTCCCCACTCCACACACGCACGCACACGTTCTTCATTTCTGATCCATTTCTTTGTCGAATCAAAGCAGAGAATGCTACAGGTTCTCAGCTGGTCCGAAAACATCATTTGAAAAGCCACATTAATGTTTCACATCTCCATCAGCACTGGAAAAACGTTCAAGATGTGGCCAGCTTTAAGCAAGTACAAAGACAAGGTGGTGAAGATTAAAACGTAATGTCTGTGATAGACATAGAACATAGAAGAATACAGTACAGGCCCTTCGGCCCTCGATGTTGCGCCGATCCAAGCCCACCTAATCTACACTAGCCCACCATCCTCCATATGCCTATCCAATGCCCGCTTAATTGCCCATAATGAGGGAGAGTCCACCACTGCTCCTGGCAGGGCATTCCATGAACTCACGACTCGCTGAGGTAAAGAACCTACCCCTAACATCTGTCCTATACCTACCCCCCCTTAATTTAAGGCTATGCCCCCTTATAATAGCTGACTCCATACGTGGAAAAAGGTTCTCACTGTCGACCCTATCTAAACCCCTAATCATCTTGTAGACACTGATGAATCGGATAATAGTGCAAGGAAAGAGCACATGGGAATGAGACGGGAATGATAGTCGGGATCTAGTGAAGTATAAATGACAACAGTGACCAAAATGAGACCAAAATGAGTAAATAAAATGAGAGCAGTGATGATGATCTGAATTTAGTATTGAATCAGGAGTTTATCTAACCCAGCTATCATTTTACTCTGTGCTGCATTAATGGAAGCTTCCAGTTACACACTCAATGCTATTCAATAAAGTTAACTTTCAGGTGCAAAGTACAACACTTACGACAGCAAATCCTTAGCCCTTCCGTCACCCACACAACCTAAACGCTCATTCATTACTGCTTTCACCGTGGCCACTTTCCTTTCACAATATAAATATTTTGTCATCTTAAGCCAATCTTGCCTTCTATGAGGGAAGTAAGTTACAACTGTGGGTTCGCCTCATGCTTACACAATCACTGCTTGGAGGTGGGAACGATAGAGAAAAAGGCAGAAAGACAAAGATAAAACAACAAAGTCAGTGACAGATAAAGAGAAACAGTGGAAACAGAATGCTAAAGACAGATAGTGACAGATAGAAAGGCGAAGAGAAAGACAGTATGCAAGTCTGAGAGAAACTTAGAAATAGGACATCAGCGAGCGAGAGACAAAGAAAAATAAACACAAACAAACATAGAAAAAACAATCAATACCAGAAAGGGAGGCACACATACACACATGCAGAAATGGAGGTACATGGACACAGACACACATTCACAAACACCCAACACAAACACACACATGGACATGAATACACAGATGGACATGCACAGACACACAGATGGGACACACACACGCACTCACTCAAACACAAACATGGACACAGATGGCTGGACACAGACACACACAGATGGACATTCACATGTGAACGCAGACACATGAACACACACAAAAGGACACACACAGATGGACGTACATGTGAACACTGACACATGGACATGCACACAGACACACACACACATGTGATGGATGCGCATGCGAACACAGACTACCCCCCCACTCCCCCCACGCACGCGTACACACTCACATACACATGGACTCAAACATACATACACATATGTACACACAGAGATGGATAACAGATACACGCACAGAAAGACATGCATAGACACACACATGAACACAGATACGCACATGGACATGCACATACATGCGCACATAGGCACAGGTGGACACACAACACACGCTAGGGGACTCAGACCGATCCAAACATACACACATGCACACATATGGCCACACACACAATACACACGTAGACACATATACACACAAGTGGATAGATATACAGACAGAGTTGGACACACGGACATTCATGCACGCATACGAACATATACACACATATGGGCACATGTACACATATGGACATATAGACTGATGGATACACTCTCTCTCACACACACACAAACTAGTGAGTCAGAAAACAAAACAGGAGAAACAGGCAGAATATCAGTTTGAGAGACAGAAAGACACCGAAGGAGTGACAATCAGATAGACAGAGAAAGAAGGAGAAAGGCAATCAAAGGAAGAGCATGAAAGACAACAGCAGACAGTCAGAAAGACAGAAACAAAGTAAATGGAGAAACTATGGCAAACATTGAGTGAAAGAGAAACAAAGTCAGCTCCAAATGAAGACAGACAGCGAAAGTGAAGAGGTAGAGATGAGCATGCTGACAGAGAGATAGTGAGAGAATGACACAGGGAGAAATAATGAGACAGGGTGAAGTGACTGAGACAGAGAATGTGGTACAGAGTCAGACGTCAAGTGAGTCAAAGAGAGAAAGACAGGGAGAGACAGACAATGTGATAGGCAGGAAGTAAATGAGACAGAGAGGGTGAGAGAGAGAGAGCGTAGGAAAAAGAGAAGCAGAATCCGAGAATGTGACATAATAAGATAAGGACAGAAAGAGAGAGAGAGACAATGTAGAGTTAGAAAGAGTGAAACAACATGAGAGAGTGAGTTGGGGGTAGAGAGTTAGAATGAAGGACGGAGGGGGACAGAGACTGGTACACCATTTGGATATGAAGTGACAGGATGGGACCATTTCCTGATACGTGATTAAGAAAGAATTTCAGCCCAAGATTCAGGAGAAGCTTTTGAAATCTGAGGTTTTGAGTTCTTACTGAAATCTCACATGATGTCTTCATAGGTTCTGTAATCTCTCTATCCCAACTCCCAATCCTGATGCTGTAACAGCAAGCTCAATAGTAACAGAGACCTGGTGCCATCAACTGGGGCCAGAGCAGAATTGCAAGTCAGTAACTGCCAGAAACAAAGCTCATCACCATTCGTAGCACGACTACTGGAGTAACAGTGGGGAGCCGCAGACACAGGTGGCTGTCTGCCCCTTTGGAACCACTCAGCCCAGGAATATCTCAGGTGCTCTCCCTAGCTGTAGGACTGTTACAGACAGCAGAGCAGCTTGAATACACTGTGGTGAAAACCAAGTTGCTTCTCTGTCGCTTGTCACTTTGAGGGAAAGTGGGTACTTGACATGAGCGGATTGACAGACGGTCCCGTGGAACTGATGCCCAGGTCGCAAACCAGATATACACCATCACCATCATCTCCCACCCCATAGACTTACTCAAATACGGGGCCCCAATGGGAAGCAGCAACTTGAGCAGAACAATGTACAAGGGTAGTCCCAGCAACGATCAGCACTATCAATAAATATTGGATAAGTCTGAGACTTCATAAACCCTGCTGAGAGTTTGTACTTTAATAGATTTTTGACAAACATTCATTTATCCGATGTGGGTGTCGCTGCTTGGGCCAGCCTTTACTGTCCATTCTGAACTGCCTGAGAAAGTAATGGTGAGGTTTGATCCTAACCTCGACAGTCCTTGGGGCGTAGACACACACACAGACACAGACACAGACACACAGACACACAAACACACACACACACAGACACACACAGACACACACACACACCACTTCCTCTGGCAGCTCATTCCATACACACACCAACCTCTGCGTGAAAAGGTGCCCCTTAGGCCTTTTCAAAAACGTTCCCCTTTCACTGTCAACCAATGCCCTCTAGTTTTAGACGCCCCTAACCTGGGAAAAACCCTGACTACTCACCCTATCCATGACCATTCTGATTTTCCGAACCGTTACTGCTGTGAAATATGGCCCCAATCAACACGAATGGCTGTACTTTCAGTTATGCTGGGCCTAAATTCTGAAATTCAATACTGACACCTCTTCCTTCTCCATCAAGTCACAATTCTAAGTCCATTTTATTCAGTTTGTTCAGATGTATCATGAGGCACTTCTGTGAGCTTTACACCTGGACCTTTGTGCAATGAGGTTGGGATACTAGCATCACTCTGCAATACCCATAAAGTTGTAACAGTATTCTCCTCTGTGGTTTGTTCATCAGTCTGTTCAGACATGCTGGGACATACCTCTGCAACAGGCAGGACTTGAATCCAGGCCTTCTATTCCAGACCTAGGAACACTACCACACAATTTCAGGAATTGGAATCAAATCCAGAGTTCTGGTTCAGAGACAGGGACACTACCCACTTCACTACCATACCCAAATTTTGGTTCATATTTTAGTGCCCGCTTTCAGCTTGGTGTGGATTTATTATAATCAGGTTACCATTACTGAATTACAAACAACACTTTGCATTGTTAAACAAATGCAAGACATTTGCCTCAATTGAGTGTATGTGCTGTGCCATCGAAATTAACTATAAACATCTTTAATTGCTATTATCTGTGGTCTGCAATAGGAGAAAAAGAAATCCTGCTGACACAATCTGCCCAATGAAGGGTCTCAAATAGATATTTATTACTGAACACCAGAGACGAAGGAAGAGCTTTACTTCTGGTCACAACACACCGATCACGCTTACCCACCTCTAATGTGCGACTGCCCTCTTCCTAAAATGAAATGACACCAGGCCGCTGATTACTGTCCAGCCTCTCCTCCCCACTGACTTTGTCAGCAATCTCTCTCTCCTCACCCTAACCACACAAGGAAAACCAAGCTCAGGGTCTTTGTGAAAATCAAGGCCAGAGTGTGCAGGCCTCCTGGAGAGGGATGGGCATTTTAAAATTGAAGGGGGAGGGTGAGGTGGCAGTAATATCACTCACTGGGATGAGGGGTGGCAGATGGAGTGCAGTTTGGATTAATGCGAGGTATTGGATTTAGTAAATCAAACAAGAGCAGGACGTATACAATTAAAAGTAGGGTCTTTGGCAGTGTTGTAGGACAAAGACCTAGCTGTCAGGTATAATTCTTTAAAATTTGCATCTCATACAGATAGTGTGGTTAAGGAGGTGTTTAACACACTTGTCTTCATTGGTCAGACCTTTGAGTATTGGAATTGGGATGTCATGTTGTGGTTGTACAGGATATTGGTGAGACCTCTTCTGGAATACTGTGTCCAGTCTGGTCACCCTGCCCACTCACTCCATAGGCACACCACCCTCTGGGTGAAAAAGATGCCCCTTAGGTCACTCTTAAATGTTTCCCCTCTCACTTTAAGCCTATGCCTTCTAGTTTTGACACACACACACACAGACACACACACACACAGACACACACACACATTGTTGTTAGGGAGGGAGTTCCAGGATTCTGACCCATCCACAGTAAAGGCACAGCCAATGCAACTCCAAGTCAGGATGATGTGGAGGGCACGTTGTGTTCCTCTGCCTTGCCCAACTGGGCCTTGGAGGTTGCAAGGTTGGAAAACAGGCCTCATGCGTTTGTTGCTCTGCAGCATGTAAATGACATACACTGCTGCTAGTAGTGAAGGTGTGGTCACCACGCTCCACCTGGTGGATACGGTGCCAGTCAGTATCGAGTTTCAATTGCTGTTTATGTTTTAGGAAGTTAGCGGGTGAGTTACTTGCCTCAACATTCCTAGCCTCTGACGTAAAGGGAGTGGTGCTGGAAAAGCACTGCCCATCAGGCAGCATCCGAGGAGCAGGGAAATTGAGGTTTCGGGCATAAGCCCCTCATCAGGAACCTTAAAAAGTTGATTCTCCTGCTCCTTGGGTGCTGCCTGACCTGCTGTGCTTTTCCAGCACCACTTTCTCGACTCTGACCTGTAACATCTGCAGTCCTCACTTTCTCCCAGCTTCTGACCTGCTCTTGTAAGCACTGTAAATATCTGGCAAGCCCATTCAGTTTCCAGTCAATGGTATTGGATGTTGGTTTAGGGGGATTCAGTGGTGGCAACACCATTGAATATGAAGGAGGGATGGTTAGATTCTCTCCTATTGGAGAAGATCATTGCCTGGTATTCGTGTGGCACAAATATTATTTGCCGTTGTCAGCCTAATCTTGGAGCTTGTCCAGAAAGCATTACCTTTGAACAGGCACTGCTTCAGTATCTGAAGAGTCACAAACAGTGCTGAACATTGTGCAATTATCAGTGAACATCCCCACTTCTAACCTTACGATGGAGGGAAATTCATTGATGAACCAGTTAAAGATGGTTGGACCTTGAACAATATCCTGAAGAACTCCTAGATCTGAGGTGACTGACCTCCAACAGCCTCAACCATCCTCTGACATGCCATGTATAGCTCCAAACCCTGTGGTTCACACTGATTCCAGTTTTGCTATGGTTTTTTCATGCCACTCGATCAAACACAGGCTGGATGTCCCGGCCTGCCACTCTCATATCTCACCCCTTGGAAATCAGCTCTTTCGTCCATGCTTGAACCAAGGTCAGGAGCTGTGTGGCACTTGGCGGAACCCGAACTGGGGATCACTGGACAGGTTATTGCTGAGCACTTGCTAGCACTGCTGATAACACCTCCCATCACTTTACTGATGACGAAGAGTAGATTGATGGGCGGTAATTGGCCAAGTTGGATTTGTCCTGCTTTTAATGGACAAAATCCCATGGATTGGTAGCTGGGGGTGGGGGCAACTAGGGCAGGATAGAGTTGGTAACTTGAAGGTAAGACAGTGTGAAAACAACTACTGGCATCTTTTATCCTGGTGCGGACCCACATATGGGGTTCCTTGTGCATGTGTGCAGGAAAACCAACGGGACTATAAGCTGAAAACCTGGGATACGATGGACTACATCCTGGGATCTTAATAGAAGTTGCAGCGTGCATACATAATGAATGCATTGCTGTCATCTTACAAAAGTCCCAGTGGAGGTTTTTGTACAGATTTCCAAAGGGCTTTGATAGGGTGCAACTTATGAAGTTGAGGTAGACGGGTCATTTTCAGGTAAACGAACTGTAACTAATGCAGTGCCACAGCGGTCAGTTTCTGATCTGCATTAGTGTCTTGGATTCTGCAGCCAAATTTACCAATGATACAAGGTAGGTAAGAGAAACGACTGTGAGAAGGCTACAGAGAGTCTGAAGGGATATGGATAAAGTGGGTGATAATGTGGGAAATATAATGTGATATCGTGTGGGGAAGTCCATTGTGGCAGGAAGAATAGAATATTTAAATGGAGAGAAACTGTGATACTGAGAAATCTGAGTGTCATTGGGCCAAATGTCAGCATGCAGGCACAGTAACTAAGTGAGGAAAGATAATTGAATGTTAGACTCCAGAGCAAGGGGAATGGAATCCCTAAAAGTCGGGAAGTCTTGCTATAACTGTACAAGGAAGGCATTTCGAAGGAGGGTGTCAGTGGAAGGGTACTGAAGAAGGGCTTATGCCCGAAACGTCGATTCTCCTGTTCCCTGGATGCTGCCTGACCTGCTGCGTTTTTCCAGCAACACATTTTCAGCTATAACTGTACAAGGCATTGGTTAGATTATATCTGGAGTACTGGGTGGAATTTTGGTCTCCTCACCGATGGGGCACAAGGCTGCTTGCATTGCAACGGCCCAGAGGAGGTTCACTTAGCTGATTCCTGAGATGGAGGGGATAGCTGATCAATTTCTGACGAAGGGAAATGAGTGTTGCACGAAAACCTCCCGAGAAAGCCTCCGGTGGATGACCACCATCCCCTCCCTGCCCTGGGAAAAGCAGAGTAATCTCACGGCACTCGGTCCAAATCAATAATCAATATTGTTAACCCATTTCGGGTTAACAACAGCTGCCAATGGTGGAGTGATGAAAATAGGAGATATGAAAGAGACCAAAATAAAATGCATGCAGGTTCCTGAAGGATGGTACATCTAGGAGGAAAAAGTGCGGACTGCAGATGCTGGAGATCAGAGCTGAAAATGTGTTATGGAGGATGGTACATCTAAAGAAAGTAGTGAGGGGTGAGTCCATAAAAGAAGCTGGAAGCAAAGTTGAGGTTTTAAAGATTTAGGTATTACTCAACACAGAGCCAACGTCAGTGCCTACGGTGAGCACAGACATGGTAAGTGAATGGAATTGATAAGGGTTAGGAAAAGAAACATGATTAGATTCCCTACAGTATGGAAGCAGGCCCTTCGGCCCAACAAGTCCACACCGACCCACCAAAGAGTAACCCACCCAGACCCATTTCCCATATTTTCCCCTGGCTAATGCACCTAACATTAGGCAACTTGGCATGGCCACTTCACCTGTACTACACATCTTCAAATTGTGGGAGGAAACCAGAGCACCTGGAGGAAACTCACGCAGACACCGGGAGAATGTGCAAACACCACAGAGACAGTCGCGCACGGCTGGAATCGAACCCAGATCCCTGACGCTGTGAGGCAGCAGTGTTACCCACTGAGCCACCACGCTGCCCCAGGGCAGGGATTTAGTTGAGCTGAAGTTTAGAGTGTGGAAGATGGGGAGCACGATCATACAAAGACATGCTCCACCATTCCTTCAGGCTGTTGCAAACATCATTGTATAATTATACATTATATCACGATATGCCACTGTATAATGTTATATCATAGTATAACTATATATCACTGTATAGCAATATATCACTGTATAGAAATATATCACTGTATAACTATATATTATTCTATAATTAAATATGATCACTGTATAGTGATATAAAATATAACTGTAAAACAGTATATCAATGTATAACCACTCTGCTCAGCGGGCTGATTCATCAGGCACAAGGATCTGAGATGATGGGTGTGGGGGAATAGGGATTGTCAGGGTGGGGAAAGGGAGAGGCCCGAGCCATCTGAAAAAGACACACGAGGCAATGAACACAATGCTGAAGTGGATTTTACACGTGAGCATGTACAATGACATGACAGCGTGGGGTTTAGTGCTGAATAATCTGAATCCATGCTGTGAAGTCATCCAATCCAGTGGGGCTAGATTTCTGACCAACAGAATGAGCAGGATTATGGTCACCTCCAGCATGCATCCTGATCAAAACCACCTTATTCCAATACGTATCAAAATAGTTTAATATTGGATTGACACTAGTCTAGACGGGTTTTTCATTCCAGAAGCACTTTGCTTTCTCGCTGTTATTCTCTATTTTTATTTCTCCCTCTATCTTTCCATCACTTACTCTCACTCTCTGTCTAAGATGGTACCTTTACATAATTGTGCATGTGAGGGTCCATGCCCTTGAAAAATCTGCTCCAAAAATAAATCGGAAATGACATTCGTTTCTTGTCAAACAGCCACGTGGAAAGAGTGTCGGAGATGTTTTGATTAGATGTTCGAGGCGATGTGTCCAGTCGCTGCTGTCCTGGCCACCAATGTGAAGGGAGAGAGAAAGAGAAGGGATGGAGGGTTTAGGAGTGGAGGCGCAGCTCTAGAGAAGGTAATGGAAAGTAAGCTGTGGTTCAGGATTGTAAGGGGGGGTGCGGGGTTCACTCTCTGTCATTTTTTTCTGTCTCTATCACTATCTGCCCATTGTGCTTATCTCTGCATGTCTCTCTCTCTCTCTCTCTCTCTCTCATTCTCCAGCTCTGACAATTTGAGTGTCTTTTTTTCTCTTTTTCCTTGCTTTTCTCTCTCACTGTCTGAGTCAAGCTACTTTGGGGATTGAGCAGCTGGCGGCAGACAGGAAGCAGATTATCCACCGCAGGAAGTTATGTGTTCCAAGTTGTTTCTTTTCTCTCTTTCTATCTCCCAGTGAGATGCCAGAGTCTTGCAAAACCTAACAGATTCTTCTTACCACAAACTCCTGGCACATTCGACAGCAGCAAGTGTTTGCACAATCCACACCAAAGTTGTACCTTGGGTCTGAGATGTTTCTCTTTTTTTTTGAAGTTCAAATTCTACAGTCACAGAGAACCCTGACCGTGTCATTCAACTTGTGCAGTTTTGTTTTGGTTTTTTTTTAACACCTTTCTAAACCTCAGAGACTTTCTGCTACCTCAACAACCTTACCACGGTATAGACTCTAAGGGGTACGTTCAGATTGGGAACAGGCTCTCAATCTTCAACCACAGCTTCCTTTCCATTACCTTCTCCAGTGCTGTGTCTACACTCCAAAACTCTCCATCCCTTCTCTTGCTCTCTCCCTTCACATTGGTGGCCAGGACAGCAGCAACTGGACACATCGCCTGGAATATCTAATCAAAACATCTCCAACACTTTCTCCACATGGCTCATTGTCAAGAAATGAATATATCCTCTGATTATGTTTTGCAGCCGATTTTTCAAGTGCACAGACTCTTTTCACATCTCACATGAGCAACCAGTGTAAAGGCACCAGCTTATGTGAGACATGCAAACCGATAGCGGGTTCAAAGTTGGCTTTTACGTGGCTGCACGGCTAAGGGAAAACGCTTCACAGAAAGCGTTGTTAGCCTTTCCCATGACTCCATCTTGGAGAGAGTGAGGGGGAGATGCACACAGATGCAGACAAAGATGGATCGAGAGAAAGATGAGAGGAAGAGACTGACAATGAGGCACACATATACGCCGTGACGCAGAGCAAGAAATACGAAAACAGAAAGAAAGAGTGAGAGAAAGAGAAATCGAGAGGTATTCTGGAAAGCTTGTTAAGGCCTGAAAACCGGCGGGAAGATTGCGATGCATAAGACCATAAGACATAGGAGCGGAAGTAAGGCCATTCGGCCCATCGAGTCCACTCCGCCATTCAATCATGGCTGATGGGCATTTCAACTCCACTTACCCGCATTCTCCCCCTAGCCCTTAATTCCTTGTGACATCAAGAATTCATCAATCTCTACCTTAGCGTCCCGGCCTCCACTGCACTCCGCAGCAATGAATTCCACAGGCCCACCACTCTCTGGCTGAAGAAATGTCTCCGCATTTCTGTTCTGAATTGACCCCCCTCTAAATTTAAGGCTGTGCCCACGATTAAAGAGTCCCTGTTGCTGTGGTGCAGACAACATGCAAACACTGTGCTGCCTCTTGATGAGCACGACTGCAACATGTAGCCAGCATTGAGTGACAGGCCTGAGGAAGAAAGCGGGAATTCAAGATTACCTGTACTAATTAAATACTGTTGGAACTGCACTCATCCAGTCAAGGGGAGAGCAGTGTTCCTGTAATTTCTTTATCAGCCACACAGTCTCTGAGGCCTGTGTGTAGCAACGGCCTTCAGGAGTCAAAGCTACAAGTTGCGCGCTCACGCTTATCACAATGTGTGGAATATTGGAGCAGTTGGGCATAAGCGCAGCCACGCAACTCAGGGGGAATACTGGGGGAGAATATACCAAAATCGTTCTGACTGGCACACTGTACATTATGGAAAGACACTGGAGAGTCAGGAGGTGAGTTACTCCCACAGAATGGCTAGTCTTTGACCGACTCTTACAGCCACTGTATGCATAGGGTTAGTCCAGTGCTGTTTCCAGTCAATGATAACCCCAGCGTGTAGATAGTGGGGGAATTCTACTAGAGCCATGCTATTGAATGTCAAAGATAGTCATTGCCTCACACTCATATGGCACACATGTTCCTTATCATCAGTCACCTTAAACCTGGACATTGCCCAGATTTTGTGGCATTTGAACGTGGGCTGCTTCAGTACCTGAGGAGTCACAAACCTTAATCTGATTGCATTTGTTTGTGTAAACAATTGATCTCTCCTGCCTGCTGCTGTTTTTGCTGTCAGTTTTCCTACAGACACTGCTGTAGGAAACGTTCCTCTCCGTTCCTGGATTTAGGTCGCGGTCACGCACACTCCAGCAAGACCCCTGCAAAATGGGTCTTCAAATGGTCCTGAAGAAGGGATACACCTGAAACATCGACTTCTCGACCTCCTGATGCGGCCTGGCCTTGCTGTGTTCTTGTCTGTCTAAAATGGTTCTTCCAAAGCTGGTATCAGAATTAAAGGCGCAAATTTAATTATTGATTGGAGGATTAATTGATTATCTGACATGGTATGTCCAGCAAAGTATGATTGCGTCTTATGTAATCCATCCTAATAAAATAGTTTAATATTTTAGCCTTTGTAATCCAAAATCTAAATGACTTGCCATTGAAATTTCATGGAAAAGAGCTTGTAAGATTTCATTGCAGCACTTGGGTGCAACTACCATTGAACATTCCTGGTCGGCTGGTGTCTAAGGGTGTCTCTATTTCTGTATTTGTGCTTTGTCTTTCAAATAAGAGCAGTCAGGAGCTGATTCTGGCTCAGTTCCTGAGTAGGATGTTTGGTATAACACTCCATGGTTAGGGTCAGTGTGTTACCATTTAATGAAAGAATTTAAGTTAAATATGTCAGCTTCATTCTCTTTACCTTCACCCTTTCCATGTCAACTTTCAAACTTTGTCTCCATTAACTAACTGCTCAAATCAACCCTCATTTTGCGAGACTCTTCATCTCCCTGTCTAATTCTCATCGCAACACAGTCAGGAAACAGGTTCCTCCTCCTGTACCCGTCTGTTTCTTTTGCCTCCAATGGTGAACCACTGCCCTTGGTGAAGCCAACATTTATGAATCTGCCAAATCATTGCAAGATATTGGTCAGAGTATTGAGTACAGGAGTTGGGAGGTCATATTGCGGCTGTACAGGGCATTGGTTAGGCCACTGTTGGAGCATTGCGTGCAATTCTGGTCTCCTTTCTATCGGAAAGATGTTGTGAAACTTGGAAGGGTTCAGAAAAGATTTACAAGGATGTTGCCAGGGTTGGAGGGTTTGAGCTCTTTCCTATAGGAGGGAGACTAGAATTAAACACAATATTCCAAAAGTGGCCTAACCAATGTCCTGTACAGCCGCAACATAACTTCCCAATTCCTGTACTCAATACTCTGACCAATAAAGGAAAGCATACCAAACACCTTCTTCACTATCCGATCGACCTCCGACTCCACTTTTAAGGAGCTATGAACCTGCACTCCAAGGTCTCATTGTTGAGCAACACTTTCTAGGACCTTACCATTATACTCATAAATTCTATCCCTCAGTACCCTTTCCATTACTTTGCCTACCACCGAAGTAAGACTAACAGGCCTGTAATTCCCGGGGTTATCCCTATTCCCTTTTTTGAACAGGGGCACAACATTCGCTACTCTCCAGTCCCCTGGTACCACCCCCTTTGCCAGTGAAGACGAGAAGATCATTGCCAACGGTACTGCAATTTCCTCTCTTGCTTCCCACATAATCCTAGGATATATCCCGTCAGGCCCGGGGGACTTGTCTATCCTCAAGTTGTTCAAAATCATTTATGTAAATGACAAAAAGTAAAGGACCCAACACCGATCCTTGTGGCACTCCACTGGTCACAGGCCTCCAGTCTGAAAAACAACCCTCCACCACCACCCTCTGTCCACCACCACCTTTGAGCCAGTTCTGTATCCAAGTGGCTAGTTCTCACTGTATTCCATGAGATCTAACCTTGCTAATCAGTCTCCCATGGGGAACCTTGTCGAACGCCTTACTGAAGTCCACATAGATCACATCTATCGCTCTGCCCTCATCAATCTTCTTTGTTACTTCTTCAAAAAACTCAATCAAGTTTGTGAGACACGATTTCCCATGCACAAAGCCATGTTAACTATCGCTAATCAGTCCTTGCCTTTCCAAATACATGTACGTCCTGTCTCTTAGGATTCCCTCCAACAACTTGCCCACCACCGACGTCAGGCTCACCGGTCTATAGTTCCCTGGCTTGTCTTTATCACTTTTCTTAAATACTGGCATCACATTAGCCAACCTCCAGTCTTCTGTGACTATCAATAATACAAACATTTCAGCAAGAGGCCCAGCAATCACTTC
>NC_057725.1:68963260-68972505 GCF_004010195.1 Chiloscyllium plagiosum | reverse complement strand
CATCTATTTCCCCACATTCTACATCTTCCATGTCCTTTTCCACAGTAAACACTGATGCAAAATACTCATTTAATATCTCCCCCATCTCTCATGCAGCTCCACACATCAGCTGCTTTGCTGATCTTTGAGGGGCCATATTCTCTCCCTAATTACCCTTTTGTCCTTAATGCATTTAGAAAAACCCTTTGGATTCTCCTTAACCCTAGTTGCAAAGCTATTTCATGTCCCCGTTTTGCCCTCCTGATTTCCCTCTTAAGAATACTCCTACTTCCTTTATACTCTTCTAAGGATTCACTCGATCCATCCTGTCTATACCTGACATATGCTTCCTTCTTTTTCTGAACCGAACCCTCAATTTCTCTAGTCATCCAGCACTCCCTATATCGCTCAGCCTTTCCTTTCACCCTGACAGGAATATACTTTCTCTGGATTCTCGTTTCTGAAGGCTTCCCATCTTCAATTCATGGTCAATTCACCGGGCCTGCACATCTTTGGACCGTGGGAGGAAACCGGAGCACCCGGAGGAAACCCACACAGACACGGGGAGAATGTGCAAACTCCACATAGCCAGAGGCTGGAATCGAACCTGGGACCCTGGTGCTGTGAGGCAGCTGTGCTAACCACTAGGCCACTGTGCCACCCCAAAGCTCTTGCCTTATACCTTCAAAATGGACCTTCCTCCAATTTAGAGCTTCAACTTTTAGATCCGATCTATCCTTTTCCATCTCTATTTAAAAACTAATAGAATTATGGTCGCTGGCCCCAAAGTGCTTCTCCCACTGACATCTCAGTCACCTGCCCTGCCTTATTTCCCAAGATTAGGTCAAGTTTTGCACCTTCTCTAGTAGTTACATCCACACACTGAATCAGAAAATTGTCTTGTACACACACCTAACAAATTCCTCTCCATCTAACCCTCAACACTATGGCAGTCCCAGTCTATGTTTGGAAAGTTAAAATCACCGACCATAACCACCCTATTATTCTTACAGATAGCTGAGACCTCCTCACAAATTTGTTGCTGAAAATGTGTCGCTGGAAAAGCGCAGCAGGTCAGGCAGCATCCAAGGAGCAGGAGAATCGACGTTTCGGGCATGAGCCCTTCTTCAGGAATTCTGAAGAAGGGCTCATGCCCAAAATGTCGATTCTCCTGCTCCTTGGATGCTGCCTGACCTGATGTGCTTTTCCAGCGACACATTTTCAGCTCTCATCTCCAGCATCAGCAGTCCTCAATTTCTCCTCACAAATTTGTTGCTCAATTTCCCTCTGGCTATTAGGGGGTCTATAATACAAGCTGGAAATGTGTTGCTGGAAAAGCGCAGCAGGTCAGGCAGCATCCAGGGAACAGGAGAATCGACGTTTCGGGAAGGGCTTATGCCCAAAACGTCGATTCTCCTGTTCCCTGGATGCTGCCTGACCTGCTGCGCTTTTCCAGCAACACATTTCCAGCTCTGATCTCCAGCATCTGCAGACCTCACTTTCTCCTCAAAGGTCTATAATACAATCCCAGTAAGGTGATCATCCCTTTCTTATTCCTCAATTCCCCCCAAATAACTTGCCAAGATGTATTTCTTTTTTTCAGAGTTTTGTTTCCCTAATCCAACTACAACCTCTCCATTTATTACTCTTTACTCCTGACCCCAATCAGGATTGTAATGAATTGCTTTGTAATCTTCATGAATGTCTCAAATTAGTATTTTCTCCTTTCACTGACCCCTCTGGAAATCACACGGTATCTTCAGTCAGCATCAGAGACTCTGCAGCCGCTCTGTAACATTAAGATTCAAGGATCCTTTGGCCACTTCAACTTCCGAGCTATCTTTTCAAATGAGGTGAAATATCATTCAACTGCATCCTCTGTAAATGTGAGCATTAAACAAAGATTTCTAGTTAAATCCAATCCCCTAATATAATCATTTTCCCCTCTTTTCTTAGAGTTGAAACTTTTAAAATCCTTTTTTTCTCCTCTGGTTTCAATTCAAATGTTCTTTTCCCCACCTCCCCTTCCATTCTCTTTTTCTTCCAATTCAAGATTTTTCATTTCTCTTTCGATTTCTCTTTACCTCTAGTTCAATTTTTTTTTTACACTTCTAACTGAATCTTGGCTACTCCTAGCAGTAACACATCATTTTTAGAATTGCTTCCTTTTAACTCCAAACACTGGGTTATCACTTTAAGTATCTCATCTTTACGAGATCTTGCCTTTATCTCTATTATCAGTTTGACGGCTTATGCGCAATTTAGCCTTAGTCAGATTTCAAATAATCAACTGTTACAACTTCTACCTTTCTTAGCAACAGTCAAAGTCTGTTTGAAAGAGCAACTCATGAAATACATTTCCCAAGAGCTTCGACTTTTCTGCTCTGTGCTCTCATGTACTTTTTCCTCCGTGATTCACAGGATTGAATAAATTCAATGAACCATAATCCCATAAAGAATCCCAACTTTTTTATGATCTCAGAACCCAGAATGAACGTAGACTGGTACACCATAAGTTTTTCTTTTTGCTATTTGTTTACCATGGCGGTCAGTTGCTGATCATTTTCGCAAGAGGCTGCAAGTGTACTTTTAAAAGTATAACACAAACTATGTTCCAATCTAATTGCAAATATTGGAAAGAAAGATCCAAGTCTTTTAATGTCCCTGTTACAAACAACATTACAGATTTCTGTCTCTTGGTTTAAGCTTGTTGGTCAGTTGGCATGCAATGACCTTTTCTTTTCTGCATTCACTTAATGCTACTTTCTTTAATTAATATCTCTTCCTTGTTGCTACTTCAGATCACTTATTTCATATCATGGATTCCTCAAACTCATCTCCTCCATAGCCTGCTGCTTGTGGACTTATGTTCTCAGCTACTTAGGAGTTTAATTGCTTTGGAGACGACATTGAACAGCATTTCTGCTGTTAAGGATCTCTTCTGTCTGACTGAACCTGCACCCTGCCAAAGTTAGAGTCATAGTGTCATACAGCACAGAAACAGACCCTTCAGTCCAACCAGTGTGTATTGATCATAATCCCAAACTAAACTTGTCCCACCTATTTGCTCCTGGCCCATATCCTTCCAAACCTTTCCTCTTCATATACACCTTTTAAACATTGTAATTATATCCACTTCCTCAGGAAGCTCATTCCACACACAAACCACCTCTGGGTAAAAGATTTGCTCCTCACCTCCATTTTAAATCTCTCTCCTCTCACCTTAAAAGCGTGTCCCCTAGTCTTAAAAACTCCCATCCTTGGGAAAAGACAATTACCACTAACTCTATTTACACTCCTCATTATTTTATAAACTTCTATAGATCGTGTCTCAACCTCCTACCCTCCAGTGAAAGAAAGTCTCAATCTACCCGGCCTTCCTTAATAACTCAAATCATCCATACCCAGCAACAGTAAATCTGGTCTGAACTCTCTTTGTGTTATACTTTTAAAAGTACACTTGCAGCCTCTTGCGAAAATGATCAGTAACTGACCGCCATGGTAAACAAATAGCAAAAAGAAAAACTTATGGTGTACCAGTCTACGTTCATTCTGGGTTCTGAGATCATAAAAAAGTTGGGATTCTTTATGGGATTATGGTTCATTGAATTTATTCAATCCTGTGAATCACGGAGGAAAAAGTACATGAGAGCACAGAGCAGAAAAGTCGAAGCTCTTGGGAAATGTATTTCATGAGTTGCTCTTTCAAACAGACTTTGACTTTACAACATCAACATGACTTCCCAACTCCTATACTCAAAGGACTGAGCAATGAATGCAAACACCTTCTAAACCACCCTATAACCATCCTGTGACACAAACTTCAAAGAAGTATGCACCTGAACAACCCCTAGGTGCCTCCGTTGTCCACTACACAAAGCCCTACCATTAATTATGTAAGCCCTACTCTTTTTTTTCCCAAAATGCAATACCCCACATGTATCCAGATTGAACTCCTCCTGCCATTTTTCAGCCCATTTGTAATCTTCCGAAACTTTCCTCACTATGCCACTAATTTTGATGTTGTCTGCAAACTCACTAATCATGCTTCTATATGCTCATTCGAATCATTTACTTATACAGGTAGTTCTCCCATAATACGCGTTTATTAAACGCGATTTGTCTGTCAGTCAATTTGTGAATTGCTGACCTTTTTATCGCTGTTACTCGATTCTCATCCCCGGCACTAGATGTTGCAGTGCACAGAGGATGGGATGGTCAAAGGACTGGACTGATCAGTTGGCTCTAGTGCTTTCTTGTGAACAGCCTCATGAAAGGTATGGTGAAATGTTTGTGCTGGTAGACTTGGAAAAGTGTCATGAAAATATCTCTACAGCCTGAGGACAGGAAACTGGGAGCAATCTGTTAATTTAAAAACTTAGAGTTGAGATAAGAGTGAAATTTCACTGGAATTGACCAACAGTAAAAGGACAGTTTGAAACTTGATTTTTTTTCTTTGCATTAAGAGCCTTTTTCCCTCTTTGTGCTTAAAAAAGCTATGTTTAGATGTTAAAGAATCTCTGCAGACTCCTGTGAATCTGTTTCAGTGACTAATCACTATGGTAACCAATTGCAAAATATACCAGTACACAGTCTGGTTTGGACACAGTCAGCTGCTCAGAGTGGTCAGCATCAGGAAACCCTGCACATACTGGGTGAGGGAGAGAAAGGTGGGGTGGGGGGGGCACACACTGTTACTTTTGGTTAATGTGTGGAGATGTCCTGAGGGGGTGAGCAGGCTGTGTAGAAGAGATTCAGGGTTAGTCAGGGGCAGATGTTCGCAAGGATGAGATTGAGTGGGAAAGATATTGCAGTAAATGGTGGGTTCAGTCGCAGAGATAGAGTGAGTGTGAGGTATCAACGAGAAGATGGTGGTACTTTCACTGGCAGAGTGGAGAAGGTCATTGGTCTTTAGTGCATTTCTTCAGATGGTTGAGACTGCACTGGCCTGGTTGGTAAACCTGGTCCAGATTGACATGGTTCCAGTAGAATGGCATCCTCAGTTGGCCTGGGAAAAAAAGGACATCCTGCCTCTGCATCACCCCATCCCCATCAGCTGCATCTCCATCTCCCTGCCCAAACAAGAGAGACACTAATTTTCCATTGTCTACCTTGTCCCAGGGCCAATGTCAGGAACCATGCAGGGCAGCTCCAGACTGACAGCTCTTGTCTGGGTGCACAGTATCTCTTTAAAGATATCCGGGAAGCGCTGAGTTGTTTTGAAAATGGCACATATGGTACGACAGTGCTAGAACAGGTGAGAGGGCACCAAAGGGTGGGGTAGGTGTTAAATCAGGCAAGTTCAGTAAAATATGTTGATAGACATCTCTAGACATCACGATGTGAAACCCTCCGAAAAACTTGACAAGACTGACACTTAGCAAAAGATAGTAAGATTCAGCCCTTGATCTGTCAGGACAGGTCTCATTCTGGGATCTGACTTTTGCATTGAATGGGATCAGGAGACTGGCTGGAAGATATATGTAGCCTGTATAGATGCCAATCGAGAATAACTCGTTGAAGACTCTGATGAATTGCATGATACAGTACCATAAAACAGGTCACAATTTACTTAGACTGTGCTGTCATTTGTGTTATGCTAACTCCTATTTTTGTTTTGATTCTTACTGGTGGTTTGCCCCCCCCCAACCCTGTTTTTCCCATAGGCCCCATTATTTCTATTGCACGATTTTCTAACCCACAGCGGTGCACAGGAACGCAACGACGACATCACAGGAGAACTAACTGTATGACAAACAAGAGGACCCAGAGCCAATCCCTGTGGAACACCACTGATAATAGTCCTCCAGTCCGAAAAGCAACCTTCCACCAATACTCTCCGTCTCCTACCGTTAAGTCAATTATGTATCCAATTGACAGGCTCACCCTGAATCCCATGTGAGCGAGGCGAAAGTAAGGACTGCAGATGCTGGAGATCAGAGTCAAGATTAGTGTGGTGCTGGAAAAGCGCAGCAGGTCAGGCAGCATCCGAGGAGCAGGAAAATCGATGTTTCGGGTGGGAGTCCTTCATCAGGAATCATTCAGGATGCTGCCTGACCTGCTGTGCTTTTCCAGCACTACTCTAATCTTGACTCTGAATCTTATGTGACCTAACTTTAGTAATTACTCTGCCATGAGGAACCTTGTCGAAGGCTTTACTCTAGTCCAAGTCAACAACATCTACTGCTCTGCCCTCATCAATCTTTTTGACAACTTTCTCAAAAAACTCAATCAAGTTTGTGAGAAATGATTTTCCTCGCACAAAACTGTGCTGACTATTCCTAGTCAAGTTTTGTCTTCAGAAATGTCCACAAATCCTATTTTTTTTTAAATCACCTACAACAAATTACCCACAACCAAGGTCAGACTCAGAGGTCTACACTTTGTCAGTTTCTCCTTATGACCTTTCTTAAACTAAGGGCCAACATTAGCCACCCTTCAACTACCTCACCTGTAGTTATAAATAGATTTCCTACAGTGTGGAAACAGGCCCTTCGACCCAACAAGTCCACACCGACCCTCCGAAGAGCACCCACCCAGACCCATTTACCCTTGCACCTAACACTACGGGCAACTTAGCACGGCCAATTCACCTGACCCTGCACATCTTTGGACTGTGGGAGGAAACCGGAGCACCCGGAGGAAACCCACGCAGACAACTTGCAAACTCCACACAGACAGCTGCCCAAGGCAGGAATTGAACCCGGGTCCCTGGCGCTGTAAGACAGCAGTGCTAACCACTGTGCCACTGAGCCACCCCAAACATTTCCGCAAGGGGTCTTGCAATTTCCTCCCTTGCTTCCACAATGTTCTGGGACACATTTGACCAGGTCCTTGAGATTTATCCACGTTTATGTTCTCCAAGACCTTCTGAACTTCCTCTTCTGTAATGTGAACTGCTTTTAAAACAAACTTCTGTATAGTTACCGGCCCCTAACGCTAGATAACTGCAGAAAAGGATTTGAAAGAATCAGTTAAGTATAAATTAAATATTTGATAAAAAGGATGATTTTCCCTGGATTTGGCATTCCGTCAGGATAGCATTGGGAAACAGGATGGGATTTTGTTTTGCTGATCCTGCAAGATTCGCCATTGTTATGATGGCAGGTGATAATATTTCTGGGCAAGTCAGATCCCAAGTGAAGCCTGATTTGATAGATCTTTCTTTCATATTGTGCTTGATGTAGTGATCATTTACACAGCCATAGGCACCCAAGGCTGCAGAATTTCTTTAACAACAGCAGAGGTTTTTACACAAAACGCAGCTTAGATTGTTTCATTTCGTCAATGGGGCTTCTTGCAGGATTTGAATTCATTGATCTAAAGAGGGATCTTTGACTATTTTACAAATGGATACATGAAGGTTCTGAATGTATATAGGAGTGTTGTGATAGGAATATTGCACAGGTTAGATTGATGCTGAGTATTTTATCATAGAATCTCTACAATGCAGATAGAGGCTATTTGGCACATTGAGTCAGCACTGACCCTCCAAATAGCATGACCCATCTTAATTCCACAGTCTAGTATTTCCCATGACTAACCCACCTGGCCTGCATATCCCTGGACACTACAGAGCTAACCACCCTGCCACCATAAAGGGCCATAAAAGGAGTTTATAAGTGTTGCTAAGAATTTATCACTCAATGTGGTCGCCACATTACCAAAAGGATGTGGATGCTTTGGAGAGGGTGCAAGTTCACCAGGATGTTGCCTGGTACGGAGGGTGCTAGCTATGAGGAGAGGTTGAGTAGATTAGGATGATTTTCATTAGAAAGACGGAGGTTGAAGGGGGGACCTGACTGAGGTCTGCAAAACCATGAGAGGTGTAGACAGGGTGGATAGCAAGAAGCTTTTCCCCAGAGTGGGGAACTCAATTACTAAGGGTCACGGGATCAAGGTGAGAGAGGAAAAGTTTAAAGGAGATACGCATGGAAAGTTCTTTATGCAGAGAGTGGTGGGTGCCCGGATCGCGTTGCCAGCGGAGGTGGTAGAGGCAGGAACGATAGCGTCATTGAAGGTGTATCTAGACAGATACATGAATGGGCAGGGACCAGAGGGGTACAGATCCTTAGAGAATAGGCGACAGGTTTAGATCGAGGATCTGGATCAGCGCAAGCTTGAAGGGCCGAAGGGCCTGTTCCTGTGCTGTCATTTTCTTTGTCCTTGTTCTTGTTCTAAACTGAAATTTTTAAAAATGTTTCCAATTGTAAGAAATCACTTTTTTGGGAGGGCAAGGAATGAAAATAGTAATTGCACTGGTATAATTGAAATGCCAACTGAAAGTGCAAATGTTGTTGAGCTGTGTGATATGATGTTGATTTTTGACACAGTAAGAAGGAGGATTTGATACTGAGTGGCACTGAGAATCATCTGAACGGAGCCCTCTGACTGACTGAGCTATCGAGTGTTAAAAAGCCAAGAGCAGTAGAGGACATCAAACTTCGAGAGACTGCAAACAGGAAGCGTTGATCTTTATCCCTTTCTCTCTCTGTCAGACACTACCGTGTGGAGAAAAGACAGAATAAACAAAACAAGTTGAAGTGAAAGAATTTCTTCAAGAAAAGACCTAAGTTCATCTGGTTAACCACTGAATTAAAGAAAGGCCATCATCAGACAGACAACAGCATTTCATCATTGCTAAAATCAAAAGAACTATAAGAATATAACTTTACACCTTGTGGTCTAGATTTCTGATGCTTAGAATTTTGATAACCATCTATATTCTTTAGGCACCCTTAATACATGGGTTATAGCGAAAGTTGCAAAGTTGTTGACTAAAAAAAAAAAATTATTCTCACTGCTCTTGTTAAAGCCTGCTAGAATAAATAGGTTTTCTTTCTGTTACTGATGAGATCTGCTGTGAATGGCCTTTGTCCTGATTAGCAGTCACTCGGGTAAATAGGAGAAAGTGAGGACTGCAGATGCTGGAGATCAGAGTTGAGTGTGTGGTGCTGGAAAAGCACAGCAGGTCAGGCAGCATCTGAGGGGCCTTGGATGGAGGTGAGGGGGGAGGTATGGGCACAGGTTTTGCACTTCCTGTGGTGGCAGGGGAAGGTGTCAGGAGTGAGGACTGGTGGGGGGGTGAGGATCTGACAAGGGATTTACAGAGGGAATGGTCTCTCTGGAAAGCGGATAGGGGTGGGGAGGGAAATATATCTTTGGTGGTGGGGTCCATTTGGAGGTGGCTGAGGTGGCAGAGGATGATGATGGAATGTATGCTGCGGTTGGTGGGGTGGAAGGTGGGGACCAGGGCAATTCTATGC
>NC_057725.1:68955115-68962567 GCF_004010195.1 Chiloscyllium plagiosum | reverse complement strand
GGTTGGGACTGAGATGAGGTCTAAGATAAGCTCTTCCTCCGGGGGAAGAGTGCCTCACCTTCCGCCTAGGAACCCTCCAACCACACGAGATGAATGCAGATTTCTCCAGCTTCCTCATTTCCCCTCCCCCCACCTTATCTCAGTCCCAACCCTCGGACTCAGTACCGCCTCAGTACAAGGGTGGTGTTCCCTTGTACCCAGATACAAGGGAACACCACCAACCGAAAGTTCCCCTCCAAGCACTTCACCATCCTGACTTGGAAATATACTATTGCCCTTTCACTGTTGGTAGGTCAAAACCCTGCAATTCCCTCTTGAAGGGCATTGTGAGTCTACCACCAACACAAGGACTGCAGCGGTTCAAGAAATCTGCTCACCATACCTTACTGAAGTGCAACAAAGTATGGGAAATAAATGCAACTCTTATGTCCCACAGATGAAAAAAAAAACAAACTGGATTTATGTACAAAATGACTGCAATGTCTTTGTACATTTATTTATGTTGTTACCATCAAAGAGAAATCTGTTTTAATAGAATAGTTATGGGGTGAGGACATTGTAGAAGAAAGATGAAAATGCCTCCATCAAGATATCTTTTCAGTTTTTAGGGGGAGGAGATATGACGAAGTTCCAAAGTACAGTAGCGCCTCGACTTACGAACTTAATCCATTCCGGGACCTGGTTCGTGAACGGAAAAGTTCGCGAACTGAATCAATTTTTCCCATTGTTCGGATAGCGTAAGAATGCTTGGACGGCTGTTCACAGCGCACGCGCCAAAGACGAACTGAATGAGATCACGCGGGGCCCGAGAGCTTTTGCGTTCAACAAGCGTGTAGCAAAGCAGAACAACGAAACCACGTGGTCGCACACGGGCTTTTTGCGTTTGTACCTTCGTTCGTACCTTGAATTTCATACGTACGTTGAAGCAAAATTTTTACGTATAATCCTGTTCGTAAACTGATTTGTTCGTGAACGGGGTCGTTTGTATGTCGAGGCGCTACTGTATATTGTCATTGGTCAAGAGTTTGGGCTTTAAAGTGAAGGAACGAAGTCAAGTTTTAAGTTTGGTTTGTATTTCTACTCTTTATAGTTTAATCAGGGAAGACAAGGCTTTTAGTTTCATGTTTGATGTGTTGCAGGATTGGTTCAGGGGTAAGTGTAGATTAGTTTTGTTTACATGTATATAAATGAGGACTTTAAAGTTAAAAATCACACAACACCAGGTTATGAACCACTACACTGAAAGCTAGTGCTTCCAATTAAACTTGTTGGGCTATAACATGTTTAATTTTTAATTTAAATTTTAAATTGATTGCTTTTTAATTTTTAATTGGTTTTTAACTTTGTACATCTCAGTCCAACATCAGCATCTCCAAATGAGGACTTTAAAAATCTTGATATGAATAGTTCAAGGTGTTACCAGAACAGGGTACAACAGAGGTCTATAACATCATGGGAGACATAGATGAGGTAGTTGGCCAACAGCTTTTCCCCATGTTGGGGGGGGATGGGGTTCTAAAACTAGAATGCATAGGTTTAAGATGAGAGGAGAGAGATACAGAAAGTTCCAGAGAGGTAATTTGTTTCACACAGAGGGTGGTGAGTGTCTGGAATTGGCTGCCAGAAGGAGTGGTAAAGTACAATATCATCATTTAAGAAACATTTAGACAGGTAGACAGATTGGAGAGGTATGGAGGGTTATGGGCCAAACGCAGGCAAATGGGATTAGTTTAATTGTGAAAACTGGGTGGCATGGACAAGTTGGGCCATGCTGTAGGCCCTTATGAGAGAAAGCTGAAAATGTGTTGCTGGAAAAGCGCAGCAGGTCAGGCAGCGTCCAAGGAGCAGGAGAATCGACGTTTCGGGCATGAGCCCATGATTCCTGAAGAAGGGCTTATGCCCGAAACGTCGATTCTCCTGCTCCTTGGACGCTGCCTGACCTGCTGCGCTTTTCCAGCAACGCATTTTCAGCTCTGATCTCCAGCATCTGCAGACCTCACTTTCTCCTTTATGAGAGAAAATAAACTGCTGTTTCCTCGCAGAAAATCAGCACTGTCCAGAAGGGCACAGGTTCATGTAGGAGGGAAGAAATCATTGCTGTTAACAGCAGTGTCCAAATAAGTAAGGATTGGGAAAAGCAGTCCTAAATGGCTTCGAGGAAAACTCCACAAGCAGAGGGCCGTGGAGGACCTGAGTATAACGAAAAGAAATAAGCGAGCTGAGCTGGCAGCTACAAAGAGACATCAACTGAAGAAAAGTGAATGCAAACATTTTCCAAAAGGGAATAGATTATAGTCATGTTGACTGAACAAGGAGCTTTAACCAAAAGCTGGAGTGACCCTTCACTGTCATTTGAGCATCTATAAGGTTGTTTTTGGTGAGGAGAGAGTAGAACTTCTCTTTCTGATATTTGTAATGAGCCCGTTTCAAATAGTTCTTGAATAGTGTATCATAGTTTGTGTTTTTATCGATGTGTAATAGAAGCTTATGTGCTTTTATTAAAAGTACACTGGCAGCCTCTTGCTCATGTGATCAGGGACTGACCACCACAGTAAACAAGTAGCAAAAACAAGCTGATGTCCAATCAGTCCAGGTTTCACTCTGGGATCTGAATTGTCCAGCGGGATCATCAGTTGGGGTTGTGACAAATGTGGTTAAAAACAATGACAGCAGACGCTGAAAAACAGATTCTGGATCAGCGGTGCTGGAAAAGCACAGCAGTTCAGGCAGCATCCGAGGAGCAGTATAACATCGACGTTTCGGGCAAAAGCCCTTCATCAGGAATAATGTGACTGCCCTTGACTTCAAGGCTGCATTTGCTTTTTAAACTGTGGACTGAAATGAGAGAGAACTAATTTGAAACCCATGGATTTACAAGAATGACTGCATGCTTTGAAAGTAAGGAATTTCACACGTTTTATGAACCCTGTTGGCGTCGCTGCGGGTTCCAGCAATATGCATACATTCCGGAGCTGAGGAGTTTGCTCACAAATAATCCCAGCAGATATGTTACAGCCAAAAACACACTGAAGTAAGCCAATTGAAATTTGAAGAAATCCCGCATATCTTTCCTTCAGCAGCTGGTGGAAGTGGTGAATTTGAATTGGATAGGTCAGAGATAGTTCATAAGTGAAAAAGCCACTCTGTGCCTCCTCCAAACCAGCGAAAACGTTTGGATAAAGGAGAATTAGCAAGAATACAACCCAACAGATCTTTGACAACAAGGCCATTGAAATGTTTTTACAGTTTTCCCTTCACCCATATATTTATTTTACTGTTTTGTCCGTCTGTTTGTATGTAAAGAAGAGTTTACGAAGGGTTTAGAGTTCTAATTTGTCGAGTTTATTAAATTTGCTTACCTGAGGCTGGAATCTCTGATTTTCAATGGCATCTCCCTCACCATGAACAAGCTGAAGGTTACTACTGAGCTGAAACAGAACTGGATACAGATGACGACAAGAGTGGGTCAAAGACTGGAAATATTGCAGCAAGCAATTCACCTCCTGGCTCCTATATTCACCTCCACTACCTATAACGGACAAGACAGGCATGTGATGGAATACCAGCCACTTGCCCGGGTGAGTGTAGCTCCAACAACACTCAAGAAACTGGACATCATCCACCACCTTCAACACTCACACCCTTCCATCATCAATGCAGACTGGCAGCAACAATACCATCTCCTAGATGTAGCCCAACAACGAACTCTTTGTGCTGCTGACCAGCGAAGGGTCCTCGTCTCAGATCTGGAGGGCATCAGGGCCCAGACCTCAACCTATTACATGGCTCTGTTCTCTCTGAATCCATCTAGCAGGGATGCTTGACACTGCCTCACTTTCAAGGAGCTGACCAGCACCCTCACCTGGCTCTCGGGGGGCAAGTCCCAGGGCCTGGATGGGCCGGCCGTAGAGTTCTTCAGGATGTTCTGGGACACCCTGGGGAGTGATTACGCACAGGCCCTTCAGGAATGTTTTGCTGCTGGAGAGTTGCCCATTTCTTAGGCACAGAGCCGTCATTGTTCTGCTGGCAAAGAAGGGTCACCTTGGTTTACTTAAGAACTGGTGACCAGTCTCCCACCTCTGCATGGATTACAAGATGTTTTGCCAGGCTGTTGTCATCTCTCCATCAATGACAGCAAAACGAAGGAGCTGCCATTGATTTCAGGAAACAGAGGGAAGGGCACACTTCTGTCTGCGTCAATGGTGCGTGGGTGGAGATGGTCAAAAGGGTCAGGTTCCTGGGAATGGTGATCACCAATAATCTGTCCTCACCCATCCATATCGAAACGATGATCAAGAAAGCACGACAATGCCTCTACTTCCTCAGGAGGTGAAGTAAATTCAGCACGTCCACAAAGATTTTCACCAATTTTCATAGATGCACCACAGAAAGCATCCTATATTTGGATGCATCACAGCATGGTATGGCAAAGGCTCTGCCCAGGAAACTACAGAGTGTCGTGAACACAGCCCTTTCCATCACACAAACCAACCTTCTAACCATTGATTCCATCTACGCATACCGCTGTCTCAGTAAATCAACCAACGTCATCAAAGACTCCTCCCACCCTGTTGGGCAGAAATTATAAAATTTTGTACACGCATATGAACAGATTCTGGTATCTGACTTTTAAATCGACTTTAAAACGACTTGGACAAAGGAATTGAACGCCATATCTCCAAATTTGCAGATGACACTAAGCTGGGTGGCAGTTTATGCTATGTGGAGGATGCTTAAGAGGCCGCAGGGTGACTTGGACAGACTGGCTGAGCGGGCAAATACTTGGCAAATGCAATATAAGGTGAACGAATGTGAGGTCATCCACTCTGGTCACAAAAGCAGGCAGCCAAATTATTATCTGAACGGTGGCAGTTTAGGAAAAGGCGAGATGCAACGAGACCTGGGTGCCATGGAGGAATAGTGAGAGGATTTGAGTATCGGAGTAAGGATGTCTTGCTGCAGTTATAAAGGAGAAAGTGAGGACTGCATACGTTGGAGATCAGAGTCGAGAGTGTGGTGCTGGAAAAGCACAGCAGGTCAGGCAGCATCCGAGGGACAGGAGAATTGTTGTTTCAGACATAAGCCCTTCATCGTTGATTTTCCTGCTCCTCGGATCCTGCCTGACTTGCTATGCTTCTCCAGCACCATACACTCGACTGCAGTTATATAGGGACTTGGCAAGGCCACACCTTGGGTATTGAGTACAGTTTTAGTCTCCTAGTCTGTGAAAGGACATTCGTGATATCAAGGGAGTCCAGCAAAGTTTCACCAGACTGATTCCTGGGATGGCAGGATGGACATATGAGGAAAGACTGAATCAACTGAGCGTGTATTGGCTAGAATTTAGAAGAATGAGGGAGGATCTCATAAAAACATAGAACACCCTTTTGGGATTGGACAGGCTAGATGTGGGAAGAGTGTTCCCAATGCTGGGGAAATCCAGAGCATGGGGTCACAGTCGAAGAATAAGATTAGATTCCCTACAGTATGGAAACAGGCCCTTCGGCCCAACAAGTCCACACCGACCCTCCGAAGAGCAACCCACCCAGACCTATTCCCCTACATTTACCCCGAACTAATGTATCTAACACTCTGGGCAATTTAGCATGGCCAATTCACCTGACCTGCACATCTTTGGACTGTGGGAGGAAACCGGAGCACCCGGACGAAACCCACGCAGACACGGGGAGAATGGGCAAACTCCACACAGGAATTGAACCTGAGTCCCTGACACTGTGAGGCAGCAGTGCTAACCACTGAGCCACCATGCCACCCTAAAGGGTTAAGCCATTCAGGACTGAGATGAGGAAAAATGTCTTCACTCAGAGAGCCGTGAACCAGTGGAATTCCCTCCCACAGGAAGCTGTTAGGACCAGTTCGTTAGATATATTGAAGAGGGGGTTGGACGTGGCCTTTGTGGCTAAAAGCATCAAGTGGTATGGGGAGAGGGCAGGATTGGTGTCCTGACATTGTGTGATCAGCCATGATCATGTTGAATGGTGTGCAGGCGCTCGAAGGGCCGAATAGCCTACCCCTCCACCATTTTCTATGTTTGTATATTTCTGTGTGAATACTGAAGGAGTATTGCACGCTTGGCAAATGCTTGGCTTCCTGTTTTTGAGGGTCAGCACTGAGGGAAAGACACACTCAGTACTGAGTGAAAATACTCCACAGAGGTTGTAATCCCATGACCAAGTCACCCTTCATTTCCATGTGCATAGTATTTGACACCGGTACAGCTTCCTCATAAACAGTTGCCAGAGTGATAATAACCCTCTGCCACTAATGTTTTTTTTTTAGATTAGATTCCTACAGTGTGGAAACAGGCCCTTTGGCCCAATAAGTCCATACTGACTCTTCGGAGAGTAACACAGGCAGATCCATTTCCCTCTGATTAATGCACCTAACACTGTGGGCGATTTACCATGGCCAATTCACATAACCTGCGCATCTTTGGACTGTGGGAGGAAACCCAAGCAGTTCACTGGGAGAATGTGCAAACTCCACACAGTCGCCCAAAGCTCGAATTGAACCTGGGTCCCTGGTGCTGTGAGGTTGTAGTGCTAATCACTGAGCCACCGTGCCGCACACCAGTCATGTTTATTTTTTTTTTAAAAAGATGTTGAGATTAGATTAGATTCCCAAAAGTGTGGAAACAAGCCCTTCGGCCCAACCAGCCCACACTGACCCTCCAAAGAGTAACCCACCCTGACCCATTTCCCTCTGACTAATGCATCTATCACTATGGCCAATTGAACATGGTCAATTCATCCAACCTGCACATTTGTTTTTGGATTGTGGGAGGAAACCGGAGCACACCCACACAGACACGAGGAGAATGTGCAAAATCCATCCATACAGTCACCCAAGGCTGGCGTTGAACCTGGGTCCCTGGCGCTGTGAGGCAGGAGCGCTAACCATTGAGCCACTGTGCCACCCACCACTATTGTTATTTATTTTTTTCCTTGTTTTTTTTTTCTTTTCTATTACCCCCTAAGTGCGGTAGTGCGTATTCTTTCCCCAGAACCCATGTTGTGTGTGTGCAGGTGTGAGACACAGTGAAAGACACAAAGTGCACGAATCTTTATTCAAATTCCACCACCAGGAAGATAGGAAAACACCCCGGTGGCCAGTGACAAACACTGCCCTTCACATCAAAGGTCAGTGCTGTGTGATCAAAACAGTGAAGGGGAGGGTAGGGACTAAATCAAAATAGAATTGGAGGGAGCAATGATGCACTCCACTCCCTGCGGCGCCCACCTCTCCCTGAACAACTCCAGGGTGTTGGTGGACACCGCGTGCTCCTTCTCCAAGGACACCCGGGCTCTAACATAACCGCGGAAGAGGGGCAGGCAGTTGGCCCTAACGACCCCCTCCACGGCCCGCTGCCTGGACCTGTTGATGGCCAGCTTGGCCAGGCCCAGGAGCAGACCCACGAGGAGGTCCTCAGAC
>NC_057725.1:68907887-68949106 GCF_004010195.1 Chiloscyllium plagiosum | reverse complement strand
TGACAATGACATTTATACATTAGACAATACAAGCCCAGCAAGCCCCCGCCCCTCCCACCTTCCGACCACTCTAAGGCAGCCCGCCCCTACCCACCTTCTGGTTCTCGGTCCACCCCATGACCCTTCCAGTTCTCGGTCCGCCCTGACACACCTTTCGACCACCTCTAGGACAGCCCGCCCTGGTACCCGCCCAGGGTGACAGCAGTCAGGACGGCCTACCCACCTTCCGGCTTAACACCACTGTTTATATCAGTAAACCAGAGCTCCCTGATTAGACCGAATTAACAACCCTAATCAGGGAGCACATATTTACGAGGTCCACCTGGGTGACTGAATTCTGATCAAGTCACTGAGGGAGTGCTGCTCTGTCAGAATGTCAGTACAGAGGGAGTGCTGCACTGTCTGAGGGTCAGTATTGAGGGAATGCTGCACTGTCAGTGGGTCAGTACTGAGGGAGTGCTGCTCAGTCCGAGGTTCAGTAATGAAGGTGCGCTGCACTGTCAGCGGGTCAGTACTGACAGAGTGCTGCTCTGTCAGAGAGTCAGTACTGAGGGAGTGCCGCACTGTTAAATGGTCAGTACTGAGGGACTACTGCTCTGTCAAAAGGATCAGTACAGAGGGAGTGCTGCTCGGTCAGAGGGTCAGTACTGAGGGAGTGCTGCACAGTCAGAGGGTCAGTACTGAGGGAGTGCTGCACTGTCAGAGGTTCAGTACAGAGGGAGTGCTGCTCGGTCAGAGGGTCAGTACTGAAAGGCCTAATGCTCTGTCAGAGGGACAGTACTGAGGGAGTGCTGCTCGGTCAGAGGGTCAGTACTGAGGGAGTGCTGCACTGTCAGACGGTCAGTACAGAGGGTGTGCCGCACTGTCAGAGGTTCGGTACTGAGGGAGTGCTGCTCTGTCAGAGGGTCAGTACTGAAAGGCGTGCTGTTCTGTCAGAGGGACAGTACTGAGGGAGTGCTGGTCTGTCAGAGAATCAGTACTGAGGGAGTGCTGCACTGTCAGAGGGTCCGTACGGAGGGAATGCTGCTCTGTCAGAGGGTCGGAAGAGAGGGAGTGCTGCTCTGTCAGAGGGTCAGTACCGAGGGAGTGCTGCTCTGTCTGAGGGTCATTCCTGAGGGAGTGCTGCACTGTCAGATGGTCAGTACTGAGGGAATGCTGCTCTGTCGGAGGATAAGTACAGAGGGTGTACTGCACTGTCAGTAGGTCAATGCTGAGGGAGGACAGTTCTGTCAGAGTGTCAGTACTGTGGGAGTGCTGCACTGTCAGAGGGTCAGTACAGAGGGATGCTGCTCTGTCAGATAGTCAATGCTGAGGGAGTGATGCTCTGTCAGAGGGTCAGTACTGAGGGAATGCTGCTCTGTTAGAGATTCAGTGCTGTGGGAGTGCTGCACTGACAGAGGGTCAGTACAGAGAAAGTGCTGCACTGTCAAAGGGTCAGTACTGAGGGAATGCTGCTCTGTCAGAAGGTCAATACTGTGGGATTGCTGCACTGTTGGAGGCTCAGTACGCAGGAAGTGCCGTGCTGTCAGAGGGTCAGTACTGAGTCAGTGCTGCTCTGTCAGAGTGTCAGTACTGAGGGAGTGCTGCTCTGTCAGAGTGTCAGTACTGAGGGAGTGCTGTACTGTTGGAGGGTCAGTACAAACGAAGTGTTGCAATATCAGATGGTTAGTACAGAGGGAGCACAATAACGATGGATGACCAATACTGAGGGAGTGCTGGGCTGTCAGAGGATCAGTACTAAGACAATGCTGTGCTATCGAAGGATCAGCAGTGCGCGCATGTTGGACGATCAGATGGTCAGTACTAAGGGAAAGCTGAATGGTCAGTGACATCAATAATGAACATGCTACATGTAAGGCTACTTTATAAGAGCCCGTGATGTTGGGAGTAGTATACTGATGTGGAAGTGTTTGTGTTGGACTGGGGTGGACAAGGTCAGAAATCACATGACACCAGGTTATAGTCCAACAGGTTTACAGGTTTGAAATCACAAGCTTTCAGAGCGCTGCCCCTTGGTCAGGTGAACTGAAGATAAGCATACAGGCACAGAATTTATAGGCAGAGAGATCAAGAAACAGAAAGATCAGAAAATCATACAAATAGCTTGAGTGAAGTGTCGATAGGTTACATTAAAAAGTCTCTGCTGGTGATCAAAAGTATCAGACAGTGTGAGTCAAGTGTCAACAGCTGAACAGTAAGTGAAGGGGATTACCGCTTATCAGAGGCAGAGAGATAATTACAAAATATTAAAAATAAGGTGGTGTGAAGACAAACCAAATGGCTGGATAACCTGGTGGGTGCAAGAGTCGCAAACTGCCGGTTTAACTAAAGTAACAAATAATCCAAAACGGTACAAACTAAATAAGGTAGAGAGATCGTAGCAAGTTATCAAGGTGTTTGGTGTTAAAACAGGACAGTAAGGAAGATTTTACAAATGCGGAACAGTACGCTGGGGTTACCTGTAGCATGACATGAACCCAAGATTACCTAGATGGCTGAGGCCATCTTCATTGGTACAGAACTGGGCTATCAGTTTCTACTCTGCGATTCTATGTTGTTGTGTATCTCGATAGTACATTAGAATGAATCGAGGATTGACTAATGAATAGAAGACAAAGAGATGGGGGTAAAGAGGGAATTTTCAGAATGGCTACCTGCAGCTGGTGGTGTGCCACAGGGATCATTGCTGGGGCCATAATTATTTATCATATATATGCATGGTACTGTTATGACATGGTGGTGGACCCTTTTGTTAATTAAACAGCCAGAAAGGCTCACCTCACCTCGCAATCTGATAAAATATGAGTGACAGAGAACACCCAAATTCCATTTGTTAAAGAAAATATCAATTTATTCCTTTACTCTAAAAGTGAACATTAAAAAAGTATTCACAACTCTAAGACCCCCTTTCTCTTAACTGCTTATTATCTGCCTCCAACTCTATAACAATATACTGTTCCAATAGAAAAAACTTATTAAAATTACATCAACTTAATTTCAAATCCACACAGCGGCTGTCATTGTTGTAGTCTCTCTTCTTCCAGCTGATGATCTCCACGGGTCATCTTCTTTCTTTTCCTGTGAATATTTTTAATATGAAAAGGTACCTTTGATAGAGAGTGCTCCAATGACAGTTACATATTGACAAAACAATAAATTCAAACTCGATTGGGTTTTAGAATCCTGGGGCATAATTTAAACTGATTGGTTAGATTTGAATTGCTGTCAAAACAGCAACCAATTCAGGTATCTATTTCAAAGCCAAATATTACATATTTTCAATTTCCAGAACACTCTGAGACTGCTATCAATCATATGACAGGTGCTGTTAAGCTCTCAGTGCAAAACAGCATTCACTCTCTCCAATAGGTACAGTACACGCCTTCAACTTCATAACCATATGGATGAGGAAAAGTAAATGTGCTACACAAGTATGTACTGTTTGTCGATGACACAAAATTAGGTGGGAAGGCAAGTGCTGAGCATGACACAAAGAGTCTACAGGGCAATACAGTCAGGGTAAATGAGTGGACAAATTCTTAGAATATGAATATAATGTGGGGAAATGTGAGGTTATGCACTTTATAAGGACGAGCTAAACATTATTTAATGGGGAAACATTGCAAAACGCGACAGAACAGAGGGAATAGGAGTCCTTGTGCATGAATCAGCAAAGGCTATCATCCAAGTTCAGCAGGTAATAGGGAAGGCAAATGGAATATTGGTTTTATTTCAAAGGGAATGGAGTAGGGAGATCTTGTTAAAACTATACAAGGGACCTGTCAGACGACAGCTAGAATATTGTGAGCAGTTCTGGTGCACACTTCTAAGAAGGATATACTGGCATTGGAGGTGCTCCAGCGAAGATTAACCAGGTTGATTCTGGGTATGGAAAGATTTTCTCTCCCTCAGGCAGTAACACAGTTGAATATTTTAGCATTGATATTTTCAGATTTAACACCCATCACTATGGTCTTATGTGGGCTCAGGGAAGGTTCTGGCACTGCAGATTAGTTTACTTTTACTGACGACTTCGTGTTTTCATGACGGTTATCTTGATGCTGGCCGTGAGGGTGTTAAATTCCGATAAACATCATTTCGATGCTGACCCAAGCGCAATCAAATAAAACTCTATTTCAGCATCTTGGGCTGAAAATAAAAGCAAAACGAGTGGTGTTTTTAACAGCTGGTCACAGTCGTTCTGTTGGCAGCTTTATCTCAGCAGATGCAGCTTCCTGCGCTATCCCCTAGCTCACCACAAAGTCCACAGTCTGACCAACACTAACCCCAGCAAAACGACAACACCCTGTCAGAGACTTGGCTCCCAAAGGCAGCTCTGGGGAGAGCCACCCTCAGGGAAATCATCTCTACAAGGCCTTACGTAAGTTTACTTTGAACTACTTTTATGCAGTGAATGCTAATGACCTGGAACTCATTACCTACAACCGTGACTCAATTGAAATCAATTGATAATTTTGTAAAAGGTCAATGGGCACTTGAGGGTAGTAACCCTGTGCGGCCAAGGGGATTGAGTAGAGTAGACTGGATTGCTCTGCAGGGAGCTGGCATGAACACAACGAATGAAGTGACCTTTGCCAAGTACCTGGTAAAAGAGATATGGTTTAAGCAGCATCTCAGCATCCCACCACTGCCAATGATTTTGGGGTGGCATGGTGGCTCAGTGGTTAGCACTGCTGCCTCACAGTGCCAGGGACCCAGGTTCGATTCCAGCCTCTGGCAACTGTCTGTGTGGAGTTTGCACATTCTCCCCGTGTCTGCGTGACTTTCCTCCAGTTGCTCCAGTTTCCTCCCACATTCCAAAGATGTGCAGGTCAAATGAATTGCCCATGCTAAATTGTCCATAGTGTTCAGGGATATGTAGGTTAGGCACATTAGTCAGGGGTAAATGTAGAGTAATAGGGTAAGGGGATGGTTTTGGGTGGGTTACTCTTCAAGGTGGACTTGTAGGGCCGAATGGCCTGTTTCCACACATTAGGGGTTCGATGATTCTATGAGTGAGGAGGAGAGATATGGAGGGAACTCCAGAGTTAAAAGCTGAAACACCCAAACACCCAGCCACCAACAGCGGGACAGTGAAAATCCGATGCAAAGAAACTACGGTTAGGTTTTGGGTAAAGGCTGGATTAGTTAGAGATCAAAGTCAAATTAGGGTTGAAATCAGCTTTCGGGTCTGTTTTAGTTACTTTAGCATCAGTGTTATGGGATTCATTTTTAGCCTCAACCTCTTGTATAAACCCACAGAAGGTACATTTTTACTTTTCTCAACTTAGGGGCAAGTAACAGCGGTTCAGCTTTTCTTTCACAGCCCTTCCGATATCCACCAGACAGCAGCCTTCAGTTTGCACAGTTGAAGGGTGACCCTTCAGCATGGCAGGCTGAACAGATGTAAACTGGATTGGGAAATAACATAAGTGCTTATAAATAGCAGAACATTACTTAAAGGCAATACGTATGAGCAGATGGTGTTTATTTAACTCTTCATTTATGATACCTAGGATTATAGTTACAGGAATAGGCCATTCAGCCCCTCAAACCTGTGAGATCATGGCTGATCTATGGCCTTACTCCATTTATCAGCCCATTTTTAAATTCCAATTTGGAACCTGGGCACTGGTGGCTAGGACAGCATTTGTTGTCCATCTCTAGGTGCCTTTGAGTAGTTGATGGTGACCTGTCTTCTTGAACTGCTGGAATCCATGTGCCATTGGTAGATCCATAATGCCCTTAGGATGGGAATTCCAGAATTAAGACCCAGGTCAGGATGGCGAGTAGCTTGAAGGGCAACTCCCAGGTGATGGTTTTCCCATGTACCTGCAGCCCTTGTCCTTCTAGATGGAAATGGTTGTTGATTTGGAGTGTACTGTCGAAGGAGCCTCAGTGAGTTCTTTCAAGTGCATCTTGTACACACTGCTGCTACTGAACATCGGTGGTGGAGGAGGTAAACGCTTATGGATGTGGTGCCAATTAAGTGGCTGCTTTGTCCTTGATGGTGCTAAGCTTCTTGAATATTGTTAGAGCTGGACTCATCCAGGCAAGCGGGAAGTATTCCCTCACACTTGTACCTTGTAGGTGACAGGCTTTAGAGAGAAAAGATAAGAGCTATTACTTGCAGCATTCCTAGTCTCTGACCTGCCCTTTTAGCCATTATATTTATACAGTGAGTCCAGTTGAGTCTCTCTTCAGTGATAACCTCCAGATGTTAATCTTGGGGGATTCTAGTGATAAGAGCTTCAGTAATGTAGGTAGTGGTTTCGGTGATAGTAATGCCATTAACTGTCAAGGGGCAATGGTTCGATTGTTTCTTATTGGAGATAGACATTACCTGGCACAAATGTTACTTGTGATTTTTCAACCCAAGCCTCGATATTTTCCAGGTCATCCTGCATTTGAACATGGGTTGCTTCAGTCTCAGCAGGGTGCGGGTCGTGGGTATTCATAAATTGTGCAATCAATGCTGATGGTAACACCATTGAATGTAAAGTGGTGATGGCTAGATTGTCTCTTATTGGAAATGGTCATTGCCTGGTATTTGTGTGATGCCACTTTTCAACCCAAGCCTGGATATCGGTCAGGCCTTGTTATATTTGGATACGGACTGTTCCATTATCTGAGAAGTTGCGCATGGTGCTGAACTTTGTGCAATTACTGCCAATATTCCCACTTTTGACCTTATGATGGAGAGAAGTTGGTTAGGTCTAGGACAATACTCCTGAGGAACTACTGCAGCAATGTCCTGAAGCTGAGGTGTGGAGGTGCTGGCGTTGGACTGGGATGAACAAAGTCAGAAGTCGCACAAGACCAGGTTATAGTCCAACAGGTTTATTTGAAATCTCAAGCTTTTGGAGTGCTGCTCCTTTAAGGGGGCGCGGGGGGCAAGGACTTGTGATTCCAAATTAACCTTTGGGCTATAACCTGGTGTTGTATGACTTCTAATTTTGAAGCTGAGGTGACTGACTTCCAACAACCATAACCATCTTCCTATGTACCAGGTATTTCCCTACAGTGTGGAAACAGGCCCTTCGGCCCAACCAGTCCACACCGACCCTCCAAAGAGTAACCCACCCAGACCCATTTGCCTCTGACTAATGCACCTAACACTATGGGCAATTTGGCATGGCCAATTCACCTGACCTGCACATCTTTGGACTGTGGGAGGAAACCCACACAGACACAGGGAGAATGTGCAAATGCCACACAGACAGTCACCCGAGGCTGGAATTGAATCCGGGTCCCTGGCGCTGTAAGGTAGCAGTGCTAGCCACCATGCCACCCTATGACTCCAACAATTTCCCTTTGATCCCAGTTTCACTAGTGGTCCTTGATGCAACACTTGGTCAAATGCAGGAATACTGTTTCCAGCATTTCAGGAAGACTGCTGCTGCATACCTTCCATCTTGGTAACTGCCTACCCCATAGCATTTAATTCTGCTCTTCAGAGGTGGCCGTTCTCAATGGAAGTCTCTTTATATGGGAGCACTCTATTGACCACTGGGGACTTGGCATGGACAATCCTACAGTGCATGCATGAAGTGATTAAGATGGCTCACGGTCTCATGTATTGCCTGTATTTGCGATGGCTTTGCAATGTCCAGGTTCCATGCATTAGACTAGTTGATGATTCCAGCACTTTTCCCATTGTTTGAATGGGGCTGCTACTTACTTTGCGGTTGTAGTTCAGCCACATGCTCCTGGCATTTGGTCACCTAGTAGTCAGATCATAGGATCGCCTTGTTGGTTTGCTCTTGGACCTGATCAAGTTCACTCTCAGTAAGTCCAGTCAGGGAGCCAAGAAAGGGTTTGTTACATTTGACAGCCTGCCACTTGTCTGTGGTTACGTCCTCAGCCTTTGAGAGAGAGCAGATGTTATCAACTTGACATGCTTGAGGCCTTCAGGAAATGGTGGCCACCATGGGTGTAAGGTGAATGGAACATTTAATTAAATACATCTCCTAAGACACCATCACCTTTTTAAATGTGAATTTAATTGATTTAATTTAAATTTGTTTTCCAAATGTATATTTGGAGAGGGAAGCTGAGACAGGGGAGTATGAGGAGAAGAGTGAACAAGTTAATAATCTCCCTGTCATTGATCTCTTACAGTCATGGAGTCATAGAGATGTACAGTACGGAAACAGACCCTTTGGTCCAACTCGTCCATGCCGACCAGATATCCCAACCCAATCTAGTCCCACCTGCCAGCACCCGGCTCGTATCCCTCCAAACCCTTCCTATTCATATACCCATCCAGATGCCTTTTAAATGCACCAGCCTCCACCACTTCCCTGGCAGCTCATTCCATACATGAATCACCCTCAGCATGAAAAATTTGTCCCTTAGGTCTCTTTTATAACTTTCTCCTCTCACCCTTAAACCTCTGCCCTCTCATTCTGGACTCCCCCACCCCAGGGAAAAGACTTTGTCTATTTATCCTAACCATGCCCCTCATGATTTTCTAAACCTCTATAAGGTCACCCCTGAGCCTCCGACGCTCCAGGGAAAACAGGTCCAACCTCTCCCTATACCTCAATCCTCCAACCCTGGCAACGTCCTTGTAAATTTTTTCTGAACCCTTTCAAGTTTCACAACACCTTTCCGATAGGAAGGAGACTAGAATTGCACACAATATTCCAACAGTGGCCGAACCAATGTCCTGTACAGTCGCAACATGATCTCCCAACTCCTGTACTCAATACTCTGACCAATAAAGGAAAGCATACCAAACGCCTTCTTCACAATCCTATCTACCTGCGACTCCACTTTCAAGGAGCTATGAACCTGCACTCCAAGATCTCTTTGTTCAGCAACACTCCCTAGGACCTTACCATTAAGTGCTTAAGTCCTGCTAAGATTTGCTTTCCCAAAATGCAGCACCTCGCATTTATCTAAATTAAAGTCCATCTGCCACTTCTCAGCCCATTGGCCCATCTGATCAAGGTCCTGTTGTAATCTCTTGATGCTTGCTTTAACTTCATGCATGGATCTAGTTAACATTCCCAGTCTACCATCCAACCAAATCATCATATCCATCCATTCCTTTCTCCCCTATGTCCTTTTCCGGCTTGCCCATAAGAGTATCTAAGCTATTCAGCAAAACCACTCCTTCTACATTTTTACTACTCTTTGCTTTAAAAGTTTATCTTCAATTTCTTTTTAAATGTATTTGTGAATATCGTATATTTATGGATTCTAATTTTGAATTGTACTTAGGTGGAAACATCTTTTCAACACAAATCGTATCAATCCACTTCATAATGTGAAGAGTTCAAATCAATCACATTGCAGCCTTCTCTAAGCTGGAAAAAAGAGACCAATTAGTTAATAATTCCTGATCAGTGTAAACTCTCAGCTCTGACATCATCCCTGTAAATCTAGCTTGCATTTTTGCTGTTGTCTCGGCACGTTGGCTCAGTGGTTAGCACTGCTGCCTCACAGCGCCAGAAACCTGGGTTCAATTCCTGCCTCAGGTGACTCCCCGTGTGGAGTTTGCACATTCTCCCCGTGTCTGCGTGGGTGTGCTCCGGTTTCCTCCCACAATCCCCAAAGGTTAGGTGAATTGGCCATGCTAAATTGCCCCATAGTATTAGGGGAATGGGTCTGGGCGGCTTGGGGTGGACTTGTTGAGCCGAAGGGCCTTTTTCTGCACTGTAAGTAATCTAATGGCATTTTCACAATGCTGTAAAGACATTTTTCTGTTCTTTTGATGGACTAAAATGGGCAATTAAGTTTTAAAAAACAAGTTTTTACAAAAATCATTGTTGCACTTTGTAAAAGCAAGTTGCCGAACATTCAGTGTAAATGCCGTTTACACTGGGGTTTGTTCAAGCATTAGGGGATGTTACTGGAAACAGTGGAGTGTATGCATGGAGATTAAGACAGCAACATGTAGCTGATTGGTCTGTAGAATGGTATCCAGTTGTTGAAGACTAGGCCGCCTACCTGCCAACAACAACATGATTGGCTCCCAGGTTACTGAACAGCTTGTGAATATGAATATTTGGTAAGAAGCCATCAGATCTCTGTAAAAGCTGTCCTTTTCGCTGTCGTAAACAAAAACACCCACAGCCTGAAGAAAGCCAGTTTATTTCCCCTCATTAGTTGTTGCTGGCTGTGCTGCTGGCGGCTGTGCTGCTGCTGGCTGTGCTGCTGGCGGCTGTGCGTTTTGGCCAGTAAGTCCGAGCTTCATAAATGTGAACATCTCACCCTGAGCCTCCTTCAAGCAACTGAAAATATCTGGAAAGGAAGCTCCAAGAGCAGCGACATGACAAGCAAAAAGGAAAATCTCAGCAAACCTCAAGGATATAGAGCGTTGAACTGTCTTCTCATTCCTTCCCATAACACCCTTTTCTTCCTCTCTGTACATATGTGTGGAGAGATAGTTTTATAAGGGGATTAGGGTTTTATTTAGTAGAATTACATGTCAGTGGCTTAGAATTGTTTATCTGTAGCTAGAGTCTATTTCTTTGCAAGAAAAAAGTCATCCCAGGTCCATGCTTCTTATCAAAGTTGGAGTAAAAGACAGGAAATTGGAGAATTTTGCATGCTTTTTAAAATTTTTTAACTTTTGGGACACCTCCAGAAATAGCAAAGCTTGTTTTCCGACACACTATCCCAATGCCCCACAGTATAGAGACCTGATCTATTTGCATGATTGTAAATGTGGTCAAATTAAGAGTCTGTACAAACTTAAAACAACTTCTTTGATTTGCAGTTCTGTTCGTAGCACATATGAACAAAAAAAGATAGAAACAGGAGCTGCTCCATTACTCTACATGATGATGCGTGTCTTTGACTTCAATACCACTTTGCCACCCTGTTCACATATCACTCGATTCCCTGACTCCATTTACCTGACGACAAACCCACAACTTCTACCACTTAGAAGCGCAAGGACAGCAGATACATGGGAACACCTACACTTGCAAGTTCCCCTCCAAGCCACACATCATCCTGACTTGAAATAAAGCACTGTTACTTCAATGTTGTTGGGACAAAATTCTGGAACTGGGTCTAGTTTAGTTTAAGCCAGCACCTAATCACCACCAGTTCCAGAATGGTTAGGGACGTCCATGATCTCATGAATGAATAAATAGGTGGTCTCACCAAAGCCTGATACATCTCTAGCAAGATTTTCTTATTCTGGCCCATCCCCTCACAATAAAAGCCAACATGCTATTTGTCCATACCAAATACAAATACCAATTGGCTGTTCAGCCTGAGTTGAACAATCAATAGGATCGTTGCTGATCTGGCATTCCTCACATCCACTTTCCTGTCCTTTCCCGGTAACCTTTGATTCCCATACTGATTGAGATCAATCATGTGGATTGTGAATTGACCCAGCCTGATCCTTGTGGCATGCACTGGTCAAAACCCACAACTGGTTTTTTTGTTCACAACGTGCCAACCTTGTTTATTTATACTCTCTGCTTCCTGTTCATTAACCAATCTGCTTCCATGCTAATATATCATCCCTGGATTCCACACCCCTTATCTTGTGCAGTATTTCTTTTCCTTCTGTGAAACCATGCTGAATCTGATTTTCTACATGCAATGTTATAATAATAGATTCCATCACTTTCCTAATGACAGATGTCAGGCTAACTGGCCTCTAGTTCCCTATTTTCTCTCCCCCTTTCTTGACTAGTGGCGTTACATTTGCTAACTTCCAACCAAGAGGCTTCCTTGTTGTATGGTTTGAACAGCCTGCATCACTATCTCTGCTGACTTTAGTGGTACTTTGCCCTTGATTCTTTCACCTCTCTACTCTATTTATGCCTTTTCACCAAGGAAGGTGTGGCCTCTTTATCATCCAATCAAAATGTATCTCTGAAGAGTTACCCATACAGAAATCAATTTTCACACATCCACAATGCCAATTTACAGAGAGGTTAATCTAGGAACTGTCTGCCACACATATCCATATACTGGTGGCATGGTAGATCAGTAGTTAGCACTGCTGCCTCACAGTGCTAGGGACCTGTATTCAATTCCAGCCTTGGCTGACTGTCTGGAGTTTGCATGTTCTCCCAGTGTCTGTGTGTGTTTCCTCCCACGGTCCAAAGATGTGCAGGTTAGGGATTTGGAAGGCTAAATTGCCCATAGTGTTAGGTGCATTAGTCAGGGATAAATACAGGGTAGGAGAATGAATCTGGGTGGGTTGCTCTTTAGAGGGTTGGTGCGGACTTGTTGGGTCAAAAGGCCTGTTTCCATACTGTAGAGAATCTAATCTATATATTATACCTAACTGACCCTTTATGCATGCTGTAGCAGGAGACAGTTGTTATAATCACTGCAGACTATCATTATATTACGCCCACTCCTAAACTATGTCCAGTTACCCAAGTATCTCTCAGTACATATAAACATGGAAAATAAGAGGAGTAGGCTATACCAACCTTCCAGCCTGCTCCACCAATCAATGTTATCAGGACTGATCATCCAACTCAGTACCCAGTTCCTGCTTCCACACTATTCTCTTTGATTCCTATACCCCAAAGAACTATGTCGATCATCTGCTTGAAAATATTCGCTGTTTTGGTCTGAAGCACTTTCTGTGGCGGAGAATTCCTCATCTCAGACTTAGATTGTGACCCCAGATCTGGAGTCACCAGCCATTGGGAATTTCCTTCCTGAATTTATCCTGTCTAGTACTGTTAGATCATTTTAGAGGTTTCTATGATATTCCACACCTGTTCTTTTAAACTCCTAACCAACTCAGTCTCTCCACACACATCATTCCTGCCATTTCAGAAATCAGTCTGATAAACCTTTGTTGCACTCCTTAAAGCCAGAAATATCCTTCTCTCAAATAAGAAGATCAAAATTGCACAGAATATTTCAGGTGTGATCTCTCGCACAATTGCCGCAAGACATCTCTCTCAAATCCTCTCTCGATGAAGGCCCACTTATTATTCGCCTTCTTCATTGCCTTCTGCACCTGCAGCGACTGGTGAAAAAAAGCTATTCAGGCTTCATTGCACATTTAGCTCTTTCAATTTAAAGCCTTTCAGATAATAATCTGCCTTCCTGTGTTCGTTGCCAAAATGGATGACCTCACATTTACCCACAAAATGATTCATCAGCCAGACCTTTGCCCACAGTCTTAAACTGTCCAAATCATACTGAAGCACTCTGCATCCTCCAACACTAAATTTACCAATTTACCAATATGGGAACACAAAAATGTCACTGAAGTTCTTGGAATATGTTTTGCTATTTTATCATTTTATTTTTAGAAGTTTCTTGGGACTCCACGATCTTTCTGGAGTTGGGCGGGTTAAAGGTTCGTCCTGCTTGTGTTGCGATGCGAAGCTCTGCAGTGCGATCGTCTCAGATTGCCGCCATCTTGGATCCCAGGTAAAAGCCTATCATAACTCCATCTAGCTTCCATTAACTCTAATAAATTACCCTAAACAAATCTGTCAAATCAGGTTTGAAATTTTACGTTGAAACAGCTTTTTGACGGAGAGCTCCAGTTTTCCACTTTCTTTTGCATGAATTAAGTGCTTCCTGATATGACACCTGACAACTTAGCAGGTATATTTTGTTTTCCCATGGGATGTGGACATCACTGATTATGACAGCATTTATTGCCCATCCCTAACTACCCTGGAGAAGTAATAGTGAGCAGCCGCCTTGAACCACTGCAGTGGTTGGGCTGTAGGTAAATCCACTATGCTGACAGGGAGAGAGAGCACCAGGATTTTGACCCACTGACTCTGAATGAGTTCTAAGTCAGGATGGTGAATGGCTTGGAAGGGATGTTGGAAGTGGTGGTGTTCCCCTGCATCTGCTGCCCTTGTTCTTTTATGTGGTGCGGGTCATGGGGTAAAAGGTGTTGTCTAAGAAGCCTCAGTGAGCTACTCAGAACATTTTATCCGTGACACACACAATGTTGAAGAACTGATTGGTCCTGAATAATGTCAAGATTCTTGAGTGCTGTTGGGGCTGCTTTCATCCAGGCAAATAGGGAGCATTCTATCGCACTCCTGGCTTGTGTCTTGTAGTTGGCAGACAGGCTTTGGCAAGTCAGGAGGTGAGTTACCTACTGTAGTATCCCTTGCCTCATGCCCCTTAATCTGCTATATTATAATAATAATAATACAATCATTTAATCTATCATCATCTCACAATTTAGTCCCTCCAAACATTAAGTACTCTCTTTCCTTAACTTTCATTTTTAAGAAGAAAAATGAATATAATGAATATCCTTTGTTGTCACTTCCATTCCAGTACAGAACTACAGGAGCACAGTGAAAAGGTTTCACACTGGCTGCCTTTTAATGGGCTGGAAATGTGTTGCTGGAAAAGCGCAGCAGGTCAGGCAGCATCCAGGGAACAAGAGAATCGACGTTTCGGGCATAAGCCCTTCTTCAGGAATGGGGAAAGTTTGTCCAGCAGGCTAAAATGAGGAAACTGGTGAAATCCGAGTTCATCCCTTGTGGTTGGAGGGTTCCTAGCCGGAAGATGAGGCGTTCTTCCTCCAACCGTCGTTTTGTTGTGGTCTGACGATGGAGGAGTCCAAGGACCTGCATATCCTTGGTGGAGTGGGAGGGGGAATTGAAATGTTGAGCTACAGGGTGGTTGGGTTGGTTGGTCCGGGTGTCCCAGAGGTGTTCTCTGAAACGCTCCGCCTTTTAATGGGGCCATCTTAGGTACAAGTACCTCGGTACAAATCGTACAGAGTTAAAAAAAGAATCGTTAGTCAAAAGAAGTTTAAAAGGAAAGCAGTATCATTACAGAGAGCTTGAGAACTGTTTGATGATAGTTCTTTAAATTCATTGGATTATATCACTTAGACACAATTCTCAGGACCAGAGTTTTGCTGATAATCTTGGCACTTATTGCCCATCTCTAATTATTTTGAGCAGATGGTGATGTGCTTCATGGAACTCTATTAACTAACAGACTGTTTGCCTTGCTACTCCACTTCACAGAGGAAATCGAGACTAGGTAAGGATGACAGGTTGACGGGGGCAGGGCGGTAGATGTAGTCTATATGGATTTGAGTAAGGCCTTTCCATATGGTAGGCTGTTTTAGAAGGTCAGATCCATGGAATCTGGGGGGAGCTGGGAAATTGGATACACAATTAGCTTGATGGTAGGAAGCAGAGGGTAATAGTGGGAGGATGCTTGACAGATTGCAGGCCTGTAAGTAGTGGAGTGCCTCAGGAATCAGCGCGGGGCCCATTGCTGTTTGTTCTCTATATCAGTGATTTGGATGAGAAGGTACAAGGCATAATTAGTAAGTTTGCCGGTGACGCTAAAATAGGAGGTATTGTGGACAGTGAGGAAAATTCTCAGAAATTGCAGCAGGATCTTGATCAGCTGGGGAAGTGAGCTGGGAAATGGCAAATGAAGCTTAACATAAATAAGTGCAAAGTCTTGCATTTTGGAAAGTCAAATCAAGGTAGGAGTTTCATGGTGAATGGTAAGGCCTTAAGGAGTGTATTGGGACAGAGGGACCTTAGAGTTCAGGTACAAGGTTCTCTGAGAGTGGGGTCAGAGGTAGACAGGGTTTGTGAAGAAGGCTTTTGGCACACTGACCTTCATCAGTCAGGACATTGAGTATACGTGTTGGGAAGTTATGTTGCAGTTGTACAGGATAGTGGTGAGGCCACACATGGAATACAGTGTTCAGTTTTGGTTACCTTGTTATAGGGAGGATGTTATTAAACTGGAAAGAGTGCAGAAGAAATTTACAAGGATGTTGCTTGGATTCATGGGTTTGAGTTATAAGAAGAGGTCGGACAAGCTAGGACTTCTCTCTTTAGAGCGTAGGAGACTGAGGGGGGCTCTTATAGAAGTGTATAAGATCATGACAGGCATGGATAAGGTGAATGCATTCAGTCTTTTTCCCCAGGGTTGGGGAACCAAGGACTAGAGGGCAGCAGTTTAAGTGTAGTGGGGAAAGAATAAAAGGGAACCTGAAGGGCAACCTTTTTACACAGACAGTGGTGAACAAATACACACGCCAAGTGCAGGAAAATGGGGTTCGCATTTTGGTCGGCAAAGCCCAGTTTGGGCTATTCCTTGCTGTCTGACATTACAACAGCTGGTCAGGTTTTTACAGTCACTCAGCTTTTTAACCCAGAATTTTTAAACTCAAATTATTGGGGACATGGTTAAAAAGCCACAAATCAGAAATAGAAAATCATCATTTGGTCATACAGAATTTGAATATTGCTGAAAATAGACAGATTTTGGCAAGCTTTTCATCCTGCACTCTTCCGGATGATTCACAAGACATATCAGGGTACAGGGTTACCTCTGTATCCACGAATCCAGTTTCAGCGGTTTTCATCACCTGTGGTTGACCACGTATCAGGGAACCTTCCAGAACCATGGAGCGGGGACTGCTGGGAAGGTAAATTCCCCATTTATATGAATGGATTTTCTCTCCAGGGTTTCAGGCTTCTGCGGTAGGTTTTGGAACATATTCCCCCCCGGGGTGGGGGGGGCTCTGTTTTCCTATCATCGAGTTGCTGCATTCTCCATAGCAACACCTCTACCAATCAGAGTGCATTTGCCATCCAGTCAGCATTCTTTGCTCAGGCAGTGTAAAAATGTTGCTCCCCTTTAATTTTGGTATTTCTTGCAATTTGTCCTGATGAGTGCAAGACGAAACGCTTTGACTTAAACTATCTTCTTCCAGCAATACTGAAGCAGGAAATCATTCAATACCACTTTCCTGCTGCAGTGTCACAATGAAGTGCAGGTATTTGATTTAAGCTTAAACTTGGGATTCGTGTCATGGGTAACAGCAGCCAGACCACATGAAGCAGTGCAAGTGATGGACGCATCCTGTAAGCTTACCCTCTTGGAGTGAGGAGCAGGTCTGTCACATGTGGAAACACACGCAAATGGCAAACCACAACTGTTTCCACCATTCAGTCACAGGAGAGAGTGCAACCAATTACCATCGATCAGAATGTTCGGTTTCATTGCCAGTGCTGAGGATGAGGAAAAGCTCAGAGGTAAGGTAACTTTGGGAGGAATTGGCAATGTGCAGGGCCTTGAACAGCTAAATTCATGGCTTCTAATCCTCAGACTGGAAGATCCTCAGCATCTTCAAGACCCAAGGAACGCACCATACCTGTGACACTATACCCAGTGACATGCCTGGCTTCAGGGAGCTGAATATGTGACTCAATGAATATTCTGGGAAGAAGTGGTTACATAGAACATAGAACATCACAGCACAATACAGGCCCTTCGGCCCTCAATGTTGCGCCGACCTGTGGAACCAATCTGAAGCCTAAACTATTGCATTTTCATCCATATGTTTATCCAATGACCATTTAAATGCCCTTAACGTTGGCAACTCTAGTACTGTTGCAGGCACGCTGCCTCATGCCCCAACTACTCTCTAACTAAAGACACTACCTCTGACATCTGCCCTATATCTATCACCCCTCAATTTAAAGCTATGTCCCCTCGTGCTAGCTATCAACATCCGAGGAAAATGGCTCTCACTCTCTGTCTGGCTTGCCCTATAATGGTAGTGTTGTCCCAGTCGAATTCATGTTCTTGTTGTCTGCGTGCGTCAACCGGAAGCGGCAGGGACAGACCACTATAAACATCGGAGGAAACATCAAAGAAGCGCTTCGCAGGAGGCTCCCAAGCACTGATGATGTCGCCTAGCCAGGGGACGAAACGTTTGCAACAAAAACTTCCAGCTCGGCGAACAGAACCACAACCTCTGATTATCTTCTATGCTTCAATTAAGGTTACAGTTCATGAGCGCTAATATGCGAAGTGAGGAAAAAGGGAGTTAACCCAATAACAAAAATTGTCGATAGGCTTTCAACTAAAAAGGGCAGGAGAGAGTTCAGGTGAATCAATCAAGTGAACTGATAAAGAAAATCCTTAAACTTAAACAGGTGGATTACATTAGATTCCCTCCAGTGTAGAAATAGGCCCTTTAGCCCAACCAGTCCACGCACACCCTCCGAAGAGTAACCCATCCAGACACATTCCCCCTGACTATAGCACCTAACACTTTGGGCAATTTAGCACAGCCAATTTACCTGACCTGCACATCTTTGGACTGTGGGAGGAAACCAGAGCACCCGGAGGACGGACGGACACACACCCCCCCCCCACATACACACACACACACCATGTGCAAACTCCACGCAGACAGACGCCGCGAGGCTGGAATTGAACCCAGGTCCCGTGAGGCAGCAGTGCTAACCACTGAGCCACCGTGCCGCCCCAAATGCTGGACTGTTTGACGAGAAGTAACAATATGGAGTCCAGAAATGGTACTATCACAATGTAATGCTTTTTAGTCTATTCAGAAATCTCTTTCTCTTAAGCTGTTGATTTTATGTTGACTTTATTTAAACAAAAGGATGAAATTCTGTTATTTGGATATTATTTTGGGCTTTTAATTGTTAATATCATACTGAAGGTATCTGGTCAATATTCAACTTTCATCACTTGACTCTAATGCCAGATTTTCAAGGGCTAAAAATGGTTTGAAAATCCACTGCTGGTCTCAAATGGCTGCTGTGAGCACATAGCTCAGGCCACCCAGATGGAATATTCAGAACTGGCTGCCTCAGAATTAACATTTTAATTTTCATTTCTTGTTTTACTTACACTTGCATGAAACCTGCAGACTGAGGTGAAATGTTGTCTATAACTGTCCATCTTCAAATGAAACAATGACGCAGGCGCCAGAATTTGCAAAGGAACCAGATATTCACAGCAGCCTTGAAGCAAGAGAGAGAAAGCAACTTGGCCCCATGGTAGCAAGGATACTCAAAACTCTTCCCTCTCTGTGTCCAAAGTCTCATCCTCAAAATCAGAAACCAGCATCAGTGGAAAAAAAAAAGCAACTTGGAATAAAAAAAATCGCCATTCACTGAAACTTGTCACTGCTCACTGCACTTCCTTCTGAGCCCATTATCTGTATTTGTGTGAATCTGTCATCTTGGCGTTTTGAGGGGGAAAGGGGGTTGTGATTATAGGCAGTACCTTGAAATTGGTTCTGTTTCGTTTTAGAATCACTTACCAAAGCTTAATTGAAATGCGTCAGCTACGCACCGTTGACTAAGAGAGAGCTGTGAACACTGTTAGAGTCATAGAGCATGGGAACAGGGCCTTCGGTCCAACTTGTCCATGCCGACCAAATTTCCTAAACTAAACTTGTTCCACTTGCATGCATTTTTGTCTGTTAAGTGTAACTGTACCTGCGTCCACCACTTCCTCTGGCAACCCTCCTCACAAAGTCACCAATGTCAGGTCATAGACACTAACTGGATTTTCACCTGCGCTCATATAATGAGAATAGATTACTTACAGCGTGGAAATAGGCCGTTTGGCCCAACAAGTCCACACCGACCCTCCGCATAGCAACCCACCCAGACCCATTCCCCTACATGTACCCCTTCACCTAACACTATGGGCAACTTAGCATGGCCAATTCACCTAACCTGCACATCTTTTGGATTGTGGGAGGAAACCGGAGGAAACCCACGCAGACACAGGGAGAATGTGCAAACTCCACACAGACAGTCACCCGAGGTGGGAATTGAACCCAGGTCTCTGGCATTGTGAGGCAGCAGTGCTAACCACTGTGCCACCATGCCACCCACTTTCTATAAACGTAATGCAGTCACAAACTACATGACTTTACTGACTCCCAACAGTCCTAGTTTGAAGACTATCCTCCTCTGTTTTCCCCTTTCACTGAAGATATTAATGTACCTTTTATAATTAGATTAGATTACTTACAGTGTCGATATATATATATAGGAATTCCAAGAATACAAATCAAAATATTGTGGTTGTTAGATATCTGAAGTAAGAAAACAAGCTGGAGAAACTCAGCAGGTTAGGCAGCATCTGTGAAGATAGAAACATAACCCTTTTTTGTTTCTCCACAAAACCCACTCCCACTGTCTTTGGCTGCTGCATCATCGCATCTTCTGTTACCCTCTTTGACCACAGATGAGCTTCCGGAAGACTGCAGATTAGCCAGTACTGTTTCCCTTGTTTAAGAAAGGAAGCAGGGATAATCCAGGAAATGATAGGCCGGTGAGCCTGACGTCCGTGGTGGGGTAGCTCTTTGAGAAAATACTGAGGGACAACATTTGTGTAGTTTTGGAAGAAAATGGACTAGTTAGTGACAGGCAGCATGGTTTTGTACAGGAAAGGTCATGTCTCACCAGCCTGATTGAATTCTTTGAAGAGGTGACAAGAATTATTGATAAGGGAAGGGCCGTGGATGTAGTTTAGATCATAGGACATAGAATAGTACAGCACAGGACAGTTCAGCCCTCCAAGATCCTACTCTAAGATCAAACTAACCTCCATACCCTTCATTTTACTATCATCCATGTGCTGAGCCAAGAGTTGCTTAAGTGTTCCTAATGTCTCTGACTCTACTACCACCACTAGCAGTACATTCCACGCACCCACCACTCTCTGTGTAAAGAATCTACCTCTGACATCCCCCTAACCTTCCTCCAAACACATTAAAATTATGCCCCCTCGTGATAGCTATTTCTGCCCTGTGAAAATGTCTCTGGCTATCCACTCTATCTTGTACACCCATACCAAGTCATCTCTCATCCTTCTTCACTCCAATGAGAAAAGCACTAGCTCCTTCAACCTTTCTTCATAAGACATGCCCTCCAGTTCAGGCAGCATCCTGGTAAATCTCCTCTGCATCCTCTCTAAAGCTTCCTATAATGAGGTGACCAGAACTGAACACAATATTCCAAGTATGATCTAACCTGGGCTTTATACAGCAGTAGCGTAACCTCGTGACTCTTAAACCCAATCCCCCTGCTAATGAAAGACAACACAATGTACGCCTTCTTAACAACTCTATCAGTTTGGGTGGCAAATTTGAGGGATATAAGGACATGAGTCCCAAAATCCCTTTCTTCTCTACACTGCCAAGAATCCTGCCTTTAACCCTATAATCTGCATTCAAATTCGACCTTCCAAAATGAATCACTGCACACTTTTCCAGGTTGAACTCCATCTGCCATTTCTCAGCCCAGTTCTGCATCCTGTCAATGTCCCATTGAAACCTACAATAGCCCTCCACACTATCCACGACTTCACCAAACTTCCTGTCATCAGCAAACTTACTAACCCACCCTTCCACTTCCTCATCCAAGTCATTTATTAAAGTTACAATAAGCAAAGGTTCCAGAACTGATCCCTAAGGCACACCACTGGTCACCAAGCTCCAGGCTGAATACTTTCCATCTACCGCCACCCTCTATTCTATTTATAGAACAGAATTTATAGAATCCCTACAGTGTGGAAACAGGCCCTTCCGCCCAATGAGTCCATACCAACCCTCCGAAGAGTATCCCACTCAGACTTATTCCCCTATCCTATTACTCTACATTTCCCTTTGACTAATGCACCTAACCTGCACAGCTTTGGACTGTGGGAGGAAACTGGAGCATCCGGAGGAAACCCACACAGACACAGGGAGAACGTGCAAACTCCACACAGACAGTCACCCGAGACTGGAATTGAACCCAGGTGCCTGGTGCTGTGAGGCAGCAGTGCTAACCACTGAAACATCATGCCACCCCATTCTGTATCCAGACAGCTAGATTTCCCTGCATCCCATACCTCCTTACTTTCTGAATGAGCCTACCATGGAGAACCTTATCAAATGCCTTATCAAATCTATGTATACCACATCCACTGCTCCACCTTCATCAATGTGTTTTATCACATTCTCAAAGAATTCAATAAGATTTCTCAGGCACAATGTGCCCCTCACAAAGCCATGCTGAACATCTCTAATCAAGCTATGGTTTTCCAAGTAATCAGAAATCGTGTCTCTCAGAATCATCTCCAATTCTTTGCTCACCACAGACATGAGGCTGACTGGACTGGAATTCCTCGGATTATCCCTATTCCCTTTCTTGAACAATGGAATAACATTTGCCAACCTCCAATCATCTGGCACTACTCCAGTGGACAGTGAAGACATAAAGATCATTGCCAAATGTGCAGCAATCTCTTCCCTCACATTATGTAGTAACAGTGGGTATATCCCGTCTGGCCGAGGGGGCTTATCTATCCTAATGTATTTCAACATTTTCAACACATCCTCCTTCTCAATATCAATCTGTTCAAGCATATCAGTCTTTGTTATGCTGTCCATACAATGTCAAGGTCTCTCATTAGTGAATACTAAAACAAAGTATTCATTAAGAACCTCCACTGATGACAGGCACTAGTTCCCTCCACTATTCCTGATCGGCCCACCCTCACTCTGGCCATTCTCTTGTTCCTCACATAAGTATAGAATGCCTTAGGATTTTCCTTAATCCAACCTGTTAAAGCTTTCTCATGCCCCCTTCTAGCTCTCCTCCGTCCTTCTCCAGTTCCTTCCTGGCTACCTTGTAACCCTTTAAGGCCCTGTCTGATCTTTGCCTCCTCAACCTTAAGTAAGCTTCCTTCTTCCTCTTGACTGGATGTTCCACATCCCTTGTCACCCAAGGATCTTTCAACCTACCCCTCAGTGGGACAAACCTATCCAGCATTATCAGCAAGTTCTTCCTAAACGACCTCCACATTTCTGTCATGCATTTCCCCGAGATCATCTGTTCCCAATTTAGGCATGCCTGTTCCTGTCTAATAACATTGTAATTTCCCCTTCCCCATTTAAATACTTTCTCATACTGCTCCTATCCTGCTCCATGAGTATAGTATAGGGCAGGGAGTTGTGATCACTATCATCGAAACGCTCCCCCACCAAGAGATTGGACACCTGGCAAGGTTTGTTGCCAAGCACCAAATCCAATATGGCCTCCCCTCTAATCGGCCTATCTACATATTGAGTCAGAAACCCTTCCTGAACACACCTGACAAAAACTGCTCCATCCAAACTATTTGAACCAAGGAGTTTCCAATCAATATTAGGGAAGTTAAAGTCACCCGTGACAACAACCCTGTTACTTTTGCAACTTTCCAAAATCTGCCTCCCAATCTGCTCCTCCTTGTCTCTGTTGCTTGTGGAGGGGAGGGGGATGGGGGTCTGCAGAAAACTCCCAATAAAGTAACTGCACCTTTCCTGTTTCTGACTTCCACCCAGACTGACTCTCTATCTATCAGCCTCTCGAATAATCCTAAAATCATCCAACTCCAGCTCCAGTTCCCTAATGCGGTCTGTGAGGAGCTGGAGCTGACTGCATTTCCTGCAGATGAAGTCGGCAGGAGTATCGGTGGTCACCCCTCCCTCAAACATCCTGCAGGAGGAACGTTCAACTGCCTGCGCTGCCATAACTCTACACTTAGTCTCCAAAACAAGAACACTGAGTAGCTTACCTGTTCAGCCGACTGAGTCCTTTTTTTTAGGTTAGAGGAGGAGGGAGGGTTTGAGACACTACACGTGTAGTGTCTTGGGTTCCTTCTCCACTCAAATAACAATCACTTATCTTCCCAACCAGCTCTGCGCTCCGACTTCACTTCCGCCCAGCTCCCGCCGCTTCAGCTACAACCCCGTCCTTCTTGTACAGGTCCCACCTTCCCCAGAAGGTATCCCAATGATCCACATATCTGAAGCCCTCCCTCCTAAGTCGGCCCAGCAGCTACATGTTTATCTGCACTCACTCTCTATTCCGAGCCTCACTGGCACATGACACCTGTAGCAATCCTGAGATTATTACTCTGCTCATCCTGCCTTCTAGCTTCTAACCTTACTCCCAATATTCTCTTTTCAGGTCCTCCTCCCTTTCCCACCCTCTGTCGTTGGTACTGATGTGTCCCACGGCCTCTGGCTGCTCTCCCTCCCCCTTAAGAATCCTGTAGACTCGATCTGAGACATCCCTGACCCTGGCACCCGGGAGGCAACACACCATTCAGGAGTCTCGCTCGTGACCCCAGAATCTCCAGTCTGTTCCTCTCACCACTGAATCTCCAACTACTATCGCTCTCCTATTCTCCCCCCTTCCCTTCTGAGCCACAGAGCCAGGCTCAGTGCCAGAAACCTGGTCGCTGTGGCTCTCCCCCGGTAGGTCGCTCCCCCAACAGTATCCAAAACGGTGTACTTATTATTGAGGGGAAAGGCAAAAGGGGATCCCTGCACTGTCTGCATATTCCCTTTCCCTCTCCTGATGGCCACCCAGCTGCCTTTATCCTATAACTTAGGTGGGACTACCTCCCTATAACTCCTCTCTATTATCCCCTCAGCCTCCCGAATGATCCGAAGTTCATCCAGCTCCAGTTCCAGTACCCTAATGCAGTCTGTGAGAAGTTGGAGTTAAAATAGAATAGATTGGAATCCCTACAGTGTGGAATAGGCCCTTCCACCTGACAGGTCCTCACTGACCCTCCGAACAGTATCCCACCCAGACCCATTCCCCTACATTTACCCCTGACAAATGCACCTAATCTACACACCCCTGAACACTACGGGCAATTTAGCATGGCCAGTTCACCTAACCTGCACATCTTTGGATTGTGGGAGGAAACCGGAGCACCCATTGGAAACTCATGCAGACACGGGGAGAATGTGCAAACTCTACACAGACCATCGCCCAAGGATGGAATCGAACCCGGGTCCCTGACGCTGTGAGGTGACAATGCTAACCACTGAGCCACCCATGCCACCTCACTGAGCCATCGTCTCCTGATAGGCTTTCCACCTAGGGTGCATTTCTCCCAGGTGAAGTCAACAGGGACACCAGTGATGACCTTTACCTCCCACATCCTACAAGAGGAGTATGCAACATGTAGTGTCTCGGGTTTAGCCACAATCCAAATATATCAGTTCACATGCCCAGCATTCCCCATGTCCGCATCCACTCCTGTTGTGCCTTTGGTCTGCCTATTCACGAGATAAGTCGGCACGGTGGCACAGTGGTTAGCACTGCTGCCTCACAGCGCCTGAGACCCGGGTTCAATTCCCGCCTCAGGCGACTGACTGTGTGGAGTTTGCACGTTCTCCCCGTGTCTGTGTGGGTTTCCTCCGGGTGCTCCGGTTTCCTCCCACAGTCCAAAGGTGTGCAGTCAGGTGAATTGCCCATAGTGTTAGGGAAGGGGTAAATGTAGGGGAATGGGTGGGTTGCGCTTCGGCGGGTCGGTGTGGACTTGTTGGGCCGAAGGGCCTGTTTCCACATTGTACTGTAATCTAATCTAAAAAAAAAATAAGTCCTTAAGAGGGAAATTTACCTTCCAGGCAGCCCCCTAGCCTGTGCTCTCACCACTCCCACTGCTGCAATGGACTTTAGGAAGGCATTTGGTCAAGTCCCACATGGCAGATTGGTACATAAGCTAAAATCACATGGGATTCAGGGTGGGTTGACAAGATGGATACAAACCTGGTTTGATCATAGAAGACAGAGGGTGGTGGTGGAAGGGTGTTTTACAGAATGGAGACTGGTAAGTAGTGGTGTTCCACAGGGATCAGTCTTTGATCCTCTTTTGTTTGTTGTATATATAAATGATCTGAAGGAAAATGCGGGTGGTCTGATTTGTAAGTTTGCAGATGACACAAAGGTTGGTGGAGTTGCAGATAGGATAAAGATAGATTGCTGACTTGGGCACAGAAACGGCAGATGGAGTTTAATCCAGACAAATGTGAGGTGATGCATTTTGGAGGATGAAATTTAGGTGTGAATTATACTGAAAATGGCAGAACCCTTAGGAACATTAACATAGAGATGGATCTGGGTGTGCAGACCCACAGTTCCCTAAAGGTGGCAACACGGGTGGCCAAGGTGATTCAGAAGGCATATGGCATGCTGGCCTTCATCAGCCAGGGCATGGTGTACAAGTGTTGGCAAACCATGATGCAGCCATACCAAAACCCTTGTTAGCCTGCATTTGGAGTATTGCATGTAGTTTTGGTCACCACACTACCAGACAGAAGTGGAAGCTTTGGAGAGAATGCAGAGAAAGTTCACCACGATGCCTCCAGGGCTTTGGCTCTGAAGAAAGGTTAAAAAGACTAGGACTGTTTTCACTGGAAAGACGGTGGCTGAGAGGAGACCTGACAGAGGTCTACACAATTATGAGGCGCATGGATAGGGTGGATAGTCAGAGGCTTTTTCCCAGGGCTGAAGTTTCAATTGCGCGGGGGACACAGGTTCAAGGTGAGAGGGGGAAAGTTTAAGGGAGATGTGCGAGGGAAGTTTTTCACACAGGGAGTGATAGGAGCCGGGAACTCACTGTCTAAAGAGGTGGTGGAAGCGGACATTGGCAACATTTAAGAGGCATGTGGATGGTTACATGAATAGGGAGGGAATAGAGGGATACAGACTGAATGAGGGCAGAAGGTTTCTTTTTTAGTTTAGTGAGGGCATGATGATCGGCTCAGGCTCGGAGGGCCGAAGGGCCTGTCCATGTACTGTACCTTCCTTTGTTCTTTGTTATCTGAACATTCCTGGCCTCCCCCCTAATATAGATCTTTGTTTGGTTCTTCCCGCCCTTTTCTACTGGCTTAAAGATTCTCACTGTGATAATGCCTACAAGGCCTGTGGAGAATCATTAATTAATCTTACCATGGAACTCATTGAATATGAGTTCTCTTGATAATAGGCAAAGGAACTCATCACCTGAGCCCTTCAAAGTCAGACCCTCCCCCCCAACTCCATTTTGATTTAGCCCCCTTCCTTGTCTCCCTACATCCCCTCACTTTTGATGATTTGCATGTAAATACTGAATTGGCACTATTTTTACCGGTGGTGATTAGCAGTTTTAAAAAATTGCAAAAAAGACAATGAATTTGGTGGTGGGGAAGTCATTCAGTATTGGGTAAAATAAGAAAAAAAACTAAGTAAAAGCAGACCCAGGGACTCCCAGTCCAACTGTTGCTGTCACGGAGTCTGGGGACTAGGCACATATCGGTTGTGGGCAAATGTGTCCCCTTTTCAGTTATTTGGAACATCTTTTGTTGTGTTTTTGATTCCTACATTCCTGATCTTTGGGCATCTGATATGGAGGGGTCTGGGCAGAGCAGAGGACTTCCTCATGGCTGGCCATTAACAGCTCCAGCGAGCTGTCGACTGTGGAGAGGGTCATATCTGCCGAATGTCTGCCCCTCTTCCTCTCACAACCCCCTCACTTTTGATAGTTCGCATTGTCCATAATGGGCTTTTCATGTAAACTAATAATTTGATTTGATTTATTATTGTCACATGTACCTAGGTACAGTGAGAAGTTTTATTTTGCATGCAATGCAGGCAGATCTTACCACATGACGATCATGGGGTGATATTGTTGAAGACCACTATTCGTGGTGTACATCGACTAGTCCTAGCCTGGGGCAGCAAGTTCTGCAGACCTATCCCTGGTCTGCTTTTTTAAAAAAATCAACATTTTCAGAAGTGTTCTGACACATCTGTGGTACAGGTGGGACTTGAACACCAGTCCTCCTGGCTCAGGGTAGGGACACTACCAATGTACCAGCAACAGCAGTTCTGAGTTTGCTGAAATCTGTAATTGTGCAGGACTGCTGATTAAAGAGCACCCTCTACCCCAGGTCCCGATGGAAAATGGGAGTACTCCCCGCATAGAGAGACCTCTGGGTCTGCTTTGCTTTGCCTCTGTATATCCGGATAAGTTATCACACACAACCGAACAGCTTTCCTTCCACCAAATCACCAGTATGTTTTTTTTATTACCTATTAACCACCACCCTGCAGTCTGTCCTGAACCACAGAGTGAGTAACACAAAGTTACGGCTGCAAAGGAGGCGCACAAAAAGCAAGATCAGCATTAGGTTTGAAGTTTTGAAAGGCCCATTCAGAAGTCTAATAACAGCGGGGAAGAAGAAGTTCTTGAACCCATTGGTTCATGCATTTAGGCTTTTGTATCCTCTGCCTGACTGAAGGGATTAGAAGGGATTTTAATTGGAATGGGAGGGGTCTTTGATATTGGCTGCCTTTCCAAGGTGGTGAGAAATGTAGATGGAGTTAAAGGATAGAACGTTGCCTTGTGTGATGAGCTGGGCTGTATTCAGAACACTCTGTAGTTCCTTATGGTCCTGGGCAGAGAGTTGCTGTATCAAGCCATGATGCATCCTGACTAGGCTGCTTTCTATGGTGCATCGGTAAAGGTTGGTGAGAATTCTTCGGGACATGCCTTAGCCACCTGAGGAAGAAGAGGTGTTGTTGTACCTTCTTGATTGTCACATCAATGTGGGTGGTTCAGGAGAGACTGCAGGGTGGTGGTTAATAGATAATAAAAATAACATACTGGTGATTTGGTGGTAGGAAAGCTGTTTGGTTGTGTGTGATAACTTATACAGAGGCAAAACAAAGCAGACCCAGAGGCCTATGCGGGAGTACTCCCATTTTCCATCGGGAACCTGGGGTAGAGGGTGCTATATACTCAGCAGTCCCGCATAATCGCAGATTTCAGCAAACTCAGAACTGCTGTTGCTGTTACATTGGTAGTGTCCCTACCCTGAGCCAGGAGGTCTGGTGTTCAAGTCCCACCTGTACCAGAGATGTGTCAGAACACTTCTGAAAAATGTTGATTTTTTTTAAAAAGCAGACCAGGGATAGGTCTGCAGAACTTGCTGCCCGAGGCTAGGACTAGTCAATGTACACCACGAATAGTGGCTTTATTTTGGTCTTCAACAATAAATGATGTTCCTTTCCAGTCGGGCTTCCTGAGCTTTTATACTGATATTTCTATTTCGCTGCAATGCTGTTGGAAGGGCATCTACCATATATATCAAACTATAAAAGTCCTGGGGAAAATTGATGTACAGAGAGATCTGGGTATTCAGGTCCATTGTTCCCTGAAGGTGGAAACGCAGGTCAGTAGAGTGGTCAAGAAGGCATACGGCATGCTTTCCTTCATCGGATGGTATTGAGTACAAGAGTTGGCAGGTCATGTTACAGTTATTCAACCACGTTTGGAATACTGTGTACAGTTCTGGTCGCCACGTTACTTAAAAAATGTAGATGCTTTGGAGAGGGAGCAGAAAAGGTTCACCAAGATGCTGCCTGGTATGGAGGGTACAGGCTGTGAGGAGAGGCTGAGTAGATTAGGATGATTTTCATTGAAAAGAAGGAGATTGAGTGGGCAGCTGATTGAGGCCTACAAAATCATGAGAGGTGTAGGCAGGGTGGACAGCAAGAAACTGTTTTCCCAGAGTTGAGGACTCAATTACTAGGGGTCACAAGTTCAAAGTGAGAGGGGAAAGGTTTAGAGGAGATACACATGGAAAATTCTTCATACAGAGAGTGTTGTGTGCCTGGAATGCGTTACCAGTGGAGGTGGTAGAGTCGGGAACGATAGCGTCAATTAAGATGTAACTAGACAGATACATGAATGGGCAGGGAGCAGAGGGATGCAAATCCTTAGAGAATAGACAACAGGTTTAGATAGAGGATCTGGATCAGCGCAGGAAGGCCAAAGGGCCTGTTCCTGTGCTGTACTTTATTCAAAGCAGGCTCAAACTTTCATGAGTGACTCTTAGATAAACAGGGCCAGTTAGTTCGATGACCAGATGGATGTTGGACCAGTGCAGACTGAAACTGTGTATCAGGACTCCTCAGAATGCCAAGCTCAGCAGATTCCATGTGAATTTCCCAAGAAATGAAGAGCTTAATGGGCTAATCCCTTGCATAGAAAACCCACAAAAACCTTAATATCTAATTTTCACAAAGGCAACAATGGATGGGTAATACATGTTGGCCCAGTGAATAAAAAATAATCAGAAAATTTGGAGGATCCCAATTCCCTTCAAATAATAGTTACCCAGAAAAGGTTAAGATTAGTAAAGCTCTACTCAAACTGATTGGTAAAGTACGCCACCACATCTCTCCCAATCCCTTATACTTCTGGGACCCCTGAAAACCCTCCACACCTGATCAAAACATCCAACCCAACAGAATACATTTCACAACCCCTTCCTGCAAGTACTGACACTCCTGACCCTTAGACAGAATCATTTTGGATTTCCGACCCGATGCCACTTTTGAGAGCTTTAATCATCGTGCCAACATCCAAACCCAACTCCCGTTTGCGGTCAAAATTATGTCGAAAAGAAATATTCATGGGTTAAATGGAAGGCAAGGTGCAATACACAGTGCTTGATCTAATTCTGGGGAATGAAACTAGATAAGCATCCGAGATGGCAGTGGGGGAGCATTTTAGTGATAGTGTTATCGAAAAGGGAAAACGATGACCTACAAAAAAAACTGGGTTTGCATTGGGGCCACGGCAGGTTTGATTAAAATAAGGCAGAATCTGGCCAAAATAGTTTGAGGGTGTAACTACAGCAGAACAGTGGGAGATCTTCAAAAAGGAATTGGGGAGAGTACATGCTCCCTTTAGGGTGAAATGTAAGAGCAACAAGGCCAGAGAACCATGGAGGTCTAGGAATTCAGGACTGCATAAAAAGGAAAAGAGAGGTTTATGATCTGTACAAAGGGATCAAATCAATACAGGCCTTCGTGGTGTATAGAAAGTACAGGGGGAATTTAAGAAACCAATTAGGAAAGCAAAGAAGGGACATGAAAAACCATTGGCAGGCAAGATCAGGCAGAATCCCAAGGTTTTCTACAAGTACATCAAGAGTAAGAGAATAACCCGGAAAAAGGTAGGGTTCTTGAGCAGATTAATACAGGGAGTGAGGAGGTGTTGGAGGTTTTGGTGGGTTTAGCAGTTGATAAATCCCTAGGTCTCAATGAGTTATTGTATCCCAGGTTGCTGTGAGAAACAAGGAAGAGAATCACAGGGGCTATCAGCCAACATTTCAAAATTCATTCACTGGATGAAGGCGTTGCTGGCAAGGCCAACATTTATTGCCCCTCCCCAATTGCCCAGAAGGCAGGTAAAAGTCAATCACATTACTGGGGGTCTGCAGTCATATGGAGGCCAGACCAGGTAAAGATGGCAGATTTCCTTTCCTGAGACATATCAGTGAGCCAAATCGATTGATCTTGATAATCGACAATGGTTTCATGGTCAGCAGTAGATGCTAGATATTTTTTATTGAATTCTAATTTCACCATCTGCTGTGGAGCTGAAACTGGTCCCCAGAACATTTGCTGAGTTTCTGGATTTATAACTTGCTGATTGTGGGGGTTTAGGATGCTTTATGATTGGGTATGGGGGAATGATATGGGTAATTTGATGTTTTGTGATTGGGGTAAGAGGGAGTGTATGGATAATGCTGTGTTTGATGATGGGATAAGGGGGAGCGTGGGTTATAATGAGGTGTTTTATGACTAGGGTAAAGGGCGTATGGGATTAATGGGGATCCTTTATGATTGAAATAAGGGGGAGTTTTCAGAGTAATAGGGTGTTCATTCGGGTATGAAGAGTATATGATAAAATGGGATATCTTATGGCAAGTGTGATGAAATGAGGCATTTTATGATTTGGATGAGAATGTACAAGTAAGTTTGATTAGTAAGTTTGCAGATGACACTAAAATAGGCTGTATTGTGGACAGTGAAGAAGGTTATTAGAAATTACAGCAAGACCTTGATCAGCTGGGAGGTTTTCCTAGAAATGGCAAATGGAGTTTAATATAAATAAGTGCGAAGTCTTGCATTTTGGAAAGTCAAATCAAGGTAGGAGTTTCATGGTGAATGGTAAGGCCTTAAGGAGTGTAGTAGGACAGAGGGATCTTGGAGTTCAGGTGCACAGTTCTCTGAGAGTAGGGTCATAGGTAGACAGGGCAGTGAAGAAGGCTTTTGGCACACTGACCTTCATCAGTCAGGTCATTGAGTATACGTGTTGGGAAGTTATGTTGCAGTTGTACAGGACATTGGTGAGGCCGCACTTGGAGTATTGTGTTCAGTTTTGGTCACCTTGCTGTAGGAAGGATGTTAGTAAACTGGAAGAGTGCAGAAGAAATTTACAAGGATGTTGCCAGGACTCAATAGTCTGAATTATAGGGAGAGGTTGGACAAGCTAGGACTTCTTTCTTTCGAGTGTAGAAGACTGAGAGGGGATCTTATAGAAGTGTATAAGATCATGAGAGGCATGGATAGGGTGAACGCACTCAGTCTTTTTCCCAGGGATGGGGAATTGAGGACTAGAGGACATCAGTTTAAGGTTAGAGGGGAAAGAATAAAAGGGAACCTGAGGGGCAACATTTTTACACAGAGTGGTACGCATACGGAATGAGCTGACAGCAGAAGCGGTTGAGGTGTGTACATTAACAACAGTTAAAAGGCATTTGAACAATTACATGGGTAGGAAAGGTTGAGAAGGACATGGGCCAAGTGCAGGGAAGTGCGATTAGCTTGGATGGACATTTTGGTCGGTATGGACCAGTTTGGGCCAAAGAGCTTGTCTCCGTTCTGTAGGACTCTATGACATAATGAGGTGTTTTATGATTAGGGTAAAGGAATTGTGTAATTGTGTGTTTTATAATTGGTGTAAGAGGGAATTCGGGATTGTTTATGACTGGAGTAAGTGGGAATGCATGGTTTTATGATTGAGGTAAGGGGGTTGTGGGGGTAATTGGGTATTTTGCAATTCGTGTAAAATGAGTGTGGGATTAATGAGGTGCTTTCTGATTGGAGTAAGGGGGAGATCTGGGATGTATTGGATTGTTTTATGATCTGGGTTAAGGGAATGTTGGGGTGTAAGGGATTTTTTAATAATTAGAATATGGGGGAGTGTGGAGGTAAAGAGGTGTTTTATGATTGGGATAAGAGGGGGTCTACATAATTGGGGTAAGGGGGAGTGTGGGGTTAATAGGATGCTTTATGATCAGATTAAGTGGAACTGTCAGGCTCATGTAGTCCTGTTCATTAGGGGACAAGGGAGTGGTATAGTGATAGGTCTGCTCTCTCTGTGTTACCAAAATGTGTTCATATTATTTAAACCACAAGGTCAGATTTGGCAGAATTAATGATGAGAAATGTGTTTGCAGCAAAGATCGTTGCTTTTCCGGAGAGAAAGAATATAACAATGCAATATGTCCTCAACTGTTTGCAATCTCAAATGACACTCAGCCCCTTTTTTTTGGAACTGACAGCATTATGACTCATCTCTGTGTGATTCCTTCCTCTTTCCCATGGAGTAAGCACTCTTCCCAGAATGACTCAGACTTTTGTAGCTTCAAGCTGACTGTAAATTCTTCAAGAAACTAATACTTATCCATCTTGAAACTCTATTCTAATGGGTCTGCTGACCCTGGCAGCTGAATTGGCTAAATCCTCCCACTTAATAGTGTGTTGTTGCGCACTCCATGACTTTCCATGGACTGTGCAGTCGGGCGGGCAAAGACTTTGAGACACAAGTCAAATAACAGAAATGTCAGCTCACATCATTAAGGATTAACACTTCTGCTGTATGCAAGTTTACTGTTTAGAGACCAGATTCAAGTGACTGCAGCGTTAGTGACCGAAGTGGAACTGGGTGAGATGAGATCAAGAGCGTAGTGCTGGAAAAGCAGAGCACCACATTCTCGACTCTGATCTCCAGCATCTGCAGTCCTCACTTCCTCCCTGAGATGAGATCAACTCCACTTCTGATTTGAAGAGATAAATATCAGTTTCATTTGGGACAACAATGAGTAGATATTGAAATAACTCCACAGAGGCCGATATCCCATTGCCAAGTCAACCGTTATTTACATATGCACAGTACCTGACATTAACCTTCCTCACAGGTTAGAGTGGTGCTGGAAAAGCACAGCAGGTCAGGGAGCATCCGAGGAGCAGGAAAATATGAAGGGCTTTTGCCCGAAATGGTGATTTTCCTGCTCCTCAGATGCTGCCTGACCTGCTGTGCTTTTCCAGCACCAGTCTAACCTTGATTCTGATCTCCAGCATCTGCAGTCCTCACTTTCACCAGCTTCCTCACAGCCAACTCTCAGGATGAACAGAACCTCTGACACTCTGTTTGCATCATTCAGCCAGGGCTCCCTGACTGGACTAGGTTAACAACCCCAATTTATATTCTCTGAGGTCTACCAAGTTGACCTTGATACAATTGCTACATTCCTCCCATTCTAAGTCAGGGAATGTAGGCCTGTTCTTTCTCTTGTAGCCTCTCCTGGTGTGTTTCTGTATTGGGTTCAGTTCAAAGGACAAAGAGCAAAGAAAATTACAGCACAGGAACAGGCCTTTCAGCCCTGTAAGCCTGTGCCAAACCAGATCCTCTATTTAAACGTGTCACCTATTCTCTAAGGATCTGTACCCCTCTGCTCCCTGCCCAATTATTGTATCTGTCTAGATACAACTTAAATGACACTATCATGCCTGCCCCTACCATCTCCACTGGCAATGTGTTCCAGGCACCCAACACCCTCTGTGTAAATAACTCTCCCTTAAACTTTTCCCCTCTCACCTTGAACTCGTGACCCAAAGTATAGACCTCACTATGTCTATACCTTCCATGATTTTGTAGACCTCAATCAGCCCCCCCCCTCAACCTCTGTCTTTCTAATGAAAATAATCTTAATCTACTCAACCTCTTTTCATACCCAATGACCTCCATACCAGGCAACAACCTGGTGAACCTCCTCTGCTCTGTCTCCAAAGCATCCACATTCTTTTGGTAATGTGGTGACCATAACTGCACGTAGTATTGTAAATGGGGCCAAACCAATGTCCTATACAACTATAACATGACCTGCCAACTCTTCTCTGATGAAGGAAAGCATGCCATATACCTTATTGACCACTCTATTGACCTGCGTTGCCACCTTCAGGGAACAATGGACCTGAACACCCAGATCCCTCTGTACATCAATGTTCCCCAGGGCTTTTCCATTTACTGTACAGCTCGCTCTTGAATTGGATCTTCCAAAATGCATCACCTCACATTTGTCCGGATTGAACTTAATCTGCCATTTCACTGCCCAACTCTCCAATCTATCTATATTCTGCTGCATTCTCTGACAGTCCCCTTCACTATCTGCTACTCCACTAATCTTAGTGTCATCTGCAAACTTGCTAATCAGACCACCTAAACCTTTCTCCAGATCATTTATGTATATAACAAACAACAGCGGTCCCAACACGGATCCCTAAGGAACACCACTGGTCACAGTTCTCCATTTTGAGAAACCCCCTTCCACCAAAGCTCTCTATCTCCTGTTGCCCAGCCAGTTCTCTATTCATCTAGCTAGTTCACCTTGGACTTCATGTGACTTCATTTTCTTCAACAGCCTACCATGGGAAAGCTTATCAAACGTCTTACTGAAGTCCATGTATGTCACATCTCCAGCCCTTCCCTCAATCAACTGTGTCACTTTTTCAAAGAATTCTATTAAGTTGGTAAGACATGACCTTCCCCACACAAAACCATGTTGCCTATCACTGATAAGTCCATTTCTTCCAAATGAAAATGATCCTATCCCTCAGTATCGTCTCTAGCAGCTTCCCTGCCACTGACGTAAGGCTCACAGGTCTGTAATTACCTGGATTATCCCTGCTATCCTTCTTAAACAAGGGGACAACATTAGCAATTCTCCAGTCCTCCAGAACCTCACCTGTGTTCAAGGATGCTGTAAAGATATCTGTTAAGGCCCTAGCTATTTCCTCTCTCGATTCCCTCAGTAACCTGGGATAGATCCCATCCGGACCTGGGGACTTATCCACTTTAATGCCTTTTAGAATACCCAGCATCTCCTCCCTCCTTATGCCAACTTGACCTAGAGTAATCAAGCATCTATCCCTAACCTCAATATCTGTCATGTCCCTCTCCTCGGTGAATACTGAAGCAAAGTACTCATTAAGAATCTCACCCATTTTCTCTGACTCCACACATAACTTCCCTCCTTTGCCCTTGAGTGAGCCTACCATTTCCTTAGTTACCCTCTTGCTCCTTATATATGAATAAAAAGCTTTTGGATCTTCCATAATCCTGTATGCTAAAGATATTCCATGACCCCTTTTAGTCCTCTTAATTCCTCATTTCAGATTGGTCCTACTTTCCCGATATTCTTCCAAAGTTTCGTCTGTTTTCAGTCACCTAGAGCTTATGTCTGCTTTCATTTTTCCTCTTAGCTAGTTTCACAAATTCACCTGTCATCCATGTTTCCATAATCTTGCCATTTCGATCCCTCATTTTCACAGGGATATGTCTGTCCTGCACTCTAATCAACCTCTCTTTAAAAGTTTCCCACATATCAAATGTGGATTTATCCTCAAACAGCTGCTCCCAATACACATTCCTCTGACTCAGCCTTGGATATGGGCAGCATGTACCAGATAGTAGCCCACTTCCTGCATTTGGAGCATCACAGAAGAAATTCATCCTTTTCAGGCGGTAAAGGTGTAGAGGTTGCAACATTCACTGTGTCCATCTCAGGCTCTGTGGTTTCTTTAACCCGAGATGCAGGGGGAGAATTCATGGGTTCCAATGGCCTTTCTGGTTGAACTGAGGGGATGGGTATGTTTTGGTCCTGTCATTTGCAAATTTGTGGCTTTCAATGTGGTCGACGTGCTTGTTCAAGAACGCCTATCCTACCCGAACTTTGTACATCACTGGACCTGAACTCGCATTGACCATGCCTTTTGCGCATGCAGGGCCATTTCCATGGATTTGGCACAAAACGTCATTCCCCAAAGTAAACTGTCTCTCTCGCTTAGAAGAGTCTTGTGTCTGGCATTGGCATTCCTAATGGCTTTTCAGCCCCCACCCCACTTCAGAAAGATCAGATTTAATCTGAATCTTCCCCCCCATTAGCAACTCCGCTAGAACTATCCCTGTAGCTGCGTGCGGGGTGGTCTGATAATCAAATAGGAACCAGGACAGTTTGGTATCAAATGAAGTTTTAGGCTGTTTCTTTAAGTCTGCCTTCAAAGTTTGGATTGTTCGTTCTGCCAGACCATTGGACGATTGATACTCCTTATATGACAAAGGCCATTCAACCTTAGGAAATACTCAAATTCTCTGCTGGTAAATGATGGCTTGTTGTCTGTGACCAACACTTCCGGGAGCCTGTGTGTTGCAAAAGGTGCTCGCAGCTTTTCTATTGTCATCCCCCTGTTTGATGAATGAATTCTATGCACATCCATCCACCTTGAGTGGGCACACACAATGACTAAGAATGTTGAGCACACAAAAGGGTCAACATAGTCAACATGCAACCGAGTCCAGGGTTTACCTGACCATTCCCACAAATGGGGGGGAGCTGCTGGCAGTAATTTTTGTCCTTGTTGGCACTTTGGGTACTGCCCCGCCAACATGGCTATGTCTGTCTTCCATACGTAACTTCTCACCAACATTTTGGACACCCCTGGATGACCCTGGTGAGGTTCAGCCAGTATCTGGCGACACTCTTTACTCAGGACAATTACTCTTGCTCCCCAATAATAAAATGCCATCCTCTACAGTGATCTGGTTTCGCTGGGTCCAGAAAGGTTTCATTCTCGCTGTGATGGCACCCCCTCCCCCCCACCCCCCCCCCCCCATCACCATTTCTTAGTTTGACCAGGACTGGATCTTTTTGTGTTCATAGTCGATATTGTCAGCGGTGACCAGAAAGTTTAAAACCAGAACTGACCCCTCCAGTGGCAGCACCACCAGTATCTGCCAGCAGGAGGCAGCTCAAGGTGTCCGCATTTGCTACTTGTCCTCTCAGATGGTGTCCCAACTTGTTAGTATGCATTTATGAGAGCCCATCACTGAAACCAACCTGAATCTATGGGCGGCATTGCCTTGTCCTCTTTGAATAGCCCAAGCAGGGGTTTGTGGTCTGTTACTATTACAAATTTATACCTGTAAAGATATTTGTGGAACTTTCTCACACCAAAGATGACCGCCAAACCTGCTTTCTCTATCTGGGCTTATCTGTGGTCTACATCAGCCGAAGTTTGCGAAACACATGCCATTAGGCATTTGTCTCCATTGGACCATCTGTGAACCTGTACTATGCTGATACTATAAGGGGAGACCACACATGTCATCAACCAGATCTCACTTTGGGATGTTAATGTGTCAATACCTTAGACAATGATAGCTGCTTCCTCACTTCCCTAAAGGCTATGTCTTTGTTATGAGAACCAAGAGGTAAGGGTGCCTGAATGGAGGGAGAACTCGCCATAATAATTCAGCAATCCAAGGAGAGGTCTAATTTCCAGTACAGACTTGGGAGCCAGGGCACCTTCACTTCATCTTCTAACAGGTGTAACCTGGTCTTGTCAACTCTGTAGCCCAAGATGGTCATTTGAGGTACCTGGATCACACACCTTTCCCTCCTAAGGCATACCCCCACCTTGGAGAAACATTTAAGCACTATGTCCAAGATTTCAAAGTACTCTTTATTAGTCTTCCCTGTTATCAGCACATCATTCCAATAAATGGCCACCCGAAGTAGACCTTGTAAAATGTTCCTTTATCGCCTGCTGAGAACTGCAACAGGCTGATGAGTCCCCAAATGGCAGTCTCGCATGTTGGTACAAACAGTATTGGAATGCCATGTGTGTTAACTATGCTAATTATAGCACAATTCTGGGAATCCTCATCTAAAAGCAATTGCAGGTATGCATGGCTTGTGTCCATCTTCAATGGCAGACAGCTCCCCTGCCAGTTTTGAGCGCAAGTCCTCAATTCAAGGGGTTGAGTATTTATCCAGCTGCAAATCGCGGTTCACCATTTGTTTAAAATCCCCACAAAGGCGAATCGCTTAGACAGGCTTCACAATCAGTACAACCAGTGCTACCCATTCTGCAAACTGGACTGGTTTGATGATCCTTTCACTTTCCAGCCTCCTGATTTATTAGATATTAGTTATTGGATTTTCTACTGTGTGGAAACAGGCCCTTCAGCTCAACGAGTCCACACCAACCCTCCGAAGAGCAACCCACCCAGACCCAACTCCCTCTGACTAATGCAGCTGACACTATGGACAATTTAGCATGGCCAATCCACCTGACCTACACATTTTTGGATTGTGGGAGGAAACCGGAGCACCCGGAGGAAACCCACACATACCTGGGGAGAATGTGCAAACTCCACACTGGGAGTCGCCCGAGGCTGGAATCGAACCTGAATCCCTGGCACTGTGAAGCTACAGTGCTAGCCACTGATTCTGCCTCTACTTAAGGCAAATAAAACTGGGACGGCCTTGTCGAATTGTGGAATTGCTTCCTGGTCGACATGCAAGATGGCCTTGACTCCTTTGATAGCCCCTAGGCTTTCCGGATAACCTTCCAGGTATTTAATTAGGACTTCTCTCAGGTAGCCATTTTCTAATCGGAAAATGTTGAGCCAGTCTAGGTGAATCTTTCTCAACGAATCTCACCCCATCAAGCTTGGGCCTGAGCATTTTACTACAATCAGCTGTTTCTCATACAAGGCTGGAACCAAAGTTGTACCCTTAATCTGTAAAGGTTCCCCAGTAGAGGATCTCAGTCTAGCCAAGGTCTGAGGCAAACTTAAGAGTTGGAGTCCAGAGTGAACTTTCCTAAAGACTGGTTCTGCATTCACTGATACAGCTGTGCTAGTATCAACCTCAAATCAAACTGAGTGACCATTTAACCAAACGTTTATTTTGATTGGTTCAGTTTTTGGATGTTACTAAGCAATGTATTATTCAAGTCAGATGTGGATGGGCTTTTGAGGTTGTGCATTCCTATTTATATCTGTCAGCCGGGGCTCCCTGATTGTAGCAGATTGACAGCTCCAATCAGGGAACTCACCTGGTGGACCTCATTACAATCATTACAAAAAGCAAATCGAAACAGATACTGAGTTCCAAAAAAGAGCCATATTGAATCCAAAACATAAACCCCGTTTCTGTCTCCACATATGTTGCTAAAACTGCTTAGTTTCTCCAGTGTTTTTCCTCTTTATAGCAGATGTCAGAGTTCTTCCTCAAAACACGAGATTTAACTCCAACAGGGTGACATCTGATGGTGGGGTTAAGTAATATCTTTTTACCTCAGTTGCAGATTACCTTGAAGAACAAACTCCAAATAGCAAAATCACTTCCTCGGAAGATCAAGAATCAACAATGGGAGACTTACATGAAAACCTCCAGCACGCAGCAGACTACCTAGTGTCGGAAAATTACAGCTCAGCGAAAGGCCATTTGGAACTTCATGCCTGTGGCAGTAATCTTGCACCTGTCTATTTTAATCACATTTCCCAGAATCTGGCCCATAGCCTTAAGTGCTCAGGGATTTGATGTGTTCATCTAAATACTCCTTAAAAACTATAGTGTTCACCCCCCGTAAAGCTGACACATTGATTATTATCGCTAATTCAACCAATTCAAACTTCTCAAAAATATACCTATCACCTTTTCCTTCATACCATTAGGGTCACAGACATCCTTCAGACTGCATCAGATGCTAACATTGCTCACTGATTAATATCAGTAGAGATACAAAGTCCGTCTCATCATTGCTCAATAATCTCTTCCCCAATTTTCTATATTTAAAATGAATGCCAACTTAGCAGCAGGAGAATTCTGTATTGTATCTTCAGAGTACTGTACTGCTTTCAGATTTTCTATGTGAGGCCTCTTTACCTGGACACAACCTTTCATCCAATGAACAGGGAAAGCATTTCACATTAAAGAGAAGACAGGTAAAAACAGAGCAGTAGCGTGGATTATTGAAAGGAGAAATTTAGGAATAATATGGACGACCACGCTGAATTTTGCCCAAATGTTTTGGATCGAATCCCTCCTTCAAAATGCTCTCTGCATCAGTCCCATTATTCCAAGACTTTGTAATAAACTGCCTTCTCTCTGAGACTTGCTGATCAAAACATCCATTTCCCAGACACTCTCTGCAACGCTTTCCTTAAAGACCATTCCCTTCCCAACTTCCTCGTCATGTCCACCCCCCCCCCCCCACCCCCCACACCCCAACAACGAACGAGTGTGAGGGAAGGGATATTGGGCACTTCACCACCCGGCTTGGCCCTTTCTGTCCTATTTCCGGCTGTTTCCCGTGGAATGGGAGGAAGGGAGGGAGGGAGCGAGGGTGGGAGTGAGTCGCTTTGCTGTTAGTGCTGGTGCAGGTGGGGAGGTTGGACATGGTGAGGTGTCCGGAGGGAGTCAATACACAATAGACAATAGGTGCAGGAGTAGGCCATTCTGCCCTTCGAGACTGAAACACCATTTAACATGATCATGACTGATCATCCTTAATCAGTATCCTGTTCCGGCCTTATCCCCATAACCCTTGATTTCATTATCCTTGAGAGCTCTAACTACTCTTTCTTAAACGAATCCAGAGACTGGCCCTCCACTGCCCTCTGGGGCAAAGCATTCCACACAACCACCACTCTCTGGGTGAAGATGTTTATCCTCATCTCTGTCCTAA